>NC_051316.1:0-252808 GCF_015220235.1 Choloepus didactylus | reverse complement strand
TGGGTGGAAGCCTACCCTCTACCTCAGCTACAGCATTGGGAACTGCTAAAGTTTACTTGAATACATCAGCTCTGTTATGGGTTATGGAAAATCTAATTCGACCATGACAGTCCTTAACCTCCCATGTGTTGCAGAATGTCATGAGAAGCCTGGGTGTCACTTGGACTTTCCACACTCCCTGGCATCTCGCCATCTTTCTGGGAGAGTGGAAAGAATGAATCAAACCATAAAGAAACACCTTTCTAATGGTTTTGGAAAGAAAGTTACCCTGGATCAAGTTGCTTTACCTATAGATCTACTAAGAATCAGGACTGCCCCTAGAAAAGAACTGGGAATTTCCCCCTTATGAAATGCTTTTAGGTTTGACTTTTCCCAGGAGGACTGGAGAGCTCCCCTCCCTAGACACAAAGGATCTTTTCCTTAAGAATTATATACTGGTCTTGTCTTCTACTCTATCATCTCTCAGGCACTGTGGATTGCTGGCTCAGGACCCTGCCCCTTGAATTGCTGCCCATCAACATCAGCCCAGCAGCTGGGTTCTGATCCAGTCATGGAGACAATCCAAACTTCAACCAATCTGGGAGGGACCCTATCAAGTCTTGCTGACAAATGAGATGGCAGTATGAAAAGCAGAAAGAGGCTGGACTCATTACACATGAATAAAGGGACCAGTGCCTGAACCAGACAATAAGTATCCAGCAACTCAACCCAAATCCTGGAGAGTGACTCCCACCTCAGGTCCCCTAAGGATCACTCTAAAAAGAGAACAGTTGAAAGAACATACTGGGAGGGAGGAAGGGCTGGATTAAACCCTGTGTTTGCATTGTGCTCTGTGTATAGTTTAATCATGAAATTCCTTGTACTGACCATAATATTCCATATTCAAGGAGTAACAGGTTCTGCTAAACTGGTTATAAGTAAGTCAAAGGCATAGAGTCCCAAAATGTACAATTTGATATTTGTCAAGGAATTAGCTGTAGAAATCTAAAACATCAGTGACAACTGAGGGAGGAATATAAGTATTTATGTAAGCAGACTGTTCAAATACAGAGCAAGATTGTTGGGGATAAACATTTGAGAGTATAACTTATGAGTCACCTGACCCCTGTTATTCTTGGAACACTGTTTGGTGGACAACACAGTATAAGGTGTGGGTCTCATACAGGTTGGAGGGAAAACCATTAAGGAAAACTTGGCTGGAGTCAAACTCTCCAGTTCAAATAGACCCCAAGGTCATTAGAATACTTAAGGCCAGAGACTTAAAGCAGAACATAAAAATAGAGACAGGTTATAGAAATACAAATGCCTGGGTAGAAGGGGTCACACATACCATCAAGAGTCTAAACAGAAGTGACAGTTATGCTTGTGCAACCAGCCAACCCACTGCTCAGATAGTGCCTTTCACCTTGGGGATGAAAAAGCATGAAAAGGAATTTAAATGTATATCACTTTCTCTTTCAAAATTCTACTCATGGTGAAAGTCGTAGTATGTTGTCCTCCCTTTTCCTTCAGTCCAGAAGGGAAGTGTCAAGGCCATACCAGCTTCTCACCTTGGTCCCAGAGACCACTCTGCCTGTCTCTCCAGATGGGAATAAGGGATCCGGATCTTGGTACCATGCCTTTGTGTACACAAGTGTGGAATGTGAGCAAGGATAAGCAACTTCTCCAGCCTAACTATACACTGAGCAAACCTCTGGTGGTAATGCAGGAAGGGTGTCCTACAGCCAACACTATCTGAGAAGTGGGGAGGAACCTGTGCTCTGGTTCAATTGGCTATCTCATTCAACCTGGCATATGAAAATAGAGAAAAAGTACCAACCCAAGGCAAAGGAGAAAAGAGAAATGTACAAAACTTTCTTGGTTCCTTCAATGGAAGAATTTATGTAGATAGTATAGGGGTTCCCTGGGAATTTCCTAATGAGTTTAAAGCTAGAAATCAAGTAGCTGCAGGATTTGAATCATTCTTATTCTGGTGGGTCACCATCAAAAAATGTGAATCATCAGCTAAGATTTATAAACTATACCAGGGATATCATTAAGGGAATAGCAGAACAGTTAGTTGCCACTAGGCAAATGGCATGAGAACATAGAAAGGCCCTAGACATGATGCTAGCTGAAAAAAGGAGGTGTCAGTGCTATAGTTGGGGAGAAGTTGTTGTACATTCATCCCCAATAATATGGCACCTAATGGAACTATCACCAAAGCTCTATAAGGCTTAATAGTCTTATTTCAGGAACTAGCAAAAAATTCTGGCATTAACAACCCAATCACAGAATAGTTGAAAAATTGATTTGGTAAATGGAAAGGAATTGCAATGTGTATTTTAACATTCCTTATCATTTCAGCTGTAATATTTGCAGCAGCTGGGTGCTACATCATCCTGTGTGCCCAAAGGCTAGTTTAGAGACCCATCAAAAACACTCTAATCAAGTATATCAGCAGAAAATTCCATACCTCCCTTAAGAAGAAAGATTCCTATGATGAGGAATGTGAAAAAGCTCTTAGCAAATTTGAGAAACTAAAATGTGAAAACTAAAAAGGTTTAAAAAAAAAAAAGAGGAGGGAATCTGTAAGAAAGGGTTAAGTTTAGTTTTTCACAAAAAGCAGCATGGAATAGGGGAAATGGCAGCAGAACCAGCTTAAACAGGCCTTGTGGTAACGGGAAGAGAGAGAGAGCCATGATATAAGCCTAGAATCTGCACCAGTTCCTTATATGGAAAAATAACCAGGGTTACTGGAATGTAAAGGGATATGGGGGTATAATCAGAGGTGGGAACTCCCAGCAGGAAATTTAAACTGAATTAACTCTCTCAGATAGGCTGTACAATTCAAAGACTCAAAGATGGGCTAGTTAGCTCTCTTGGAAAGGCTGTAACCTCTGTATCGCCCAGCCAATGGGGAAACAGGGGAGGCACCTGCACATTAGGAATAGGAGATTAAAGATTGCCAAGTTCTTTTTCCCACATGCCAGCCCACCACGTTTCTGGCTGTGTGCCCTATCTTGCAAGATCATGAATACTTTTCTCCTCCAGAACCGAGTGAGCATTTATTCCCTTATAGGTACCACTTTATTTCTGACACTTCCTAAATACCACATATACCATTCATTCCTTATGGGAAGGAGATTGTGGATATTTTCAAAAGAATGTAAGCAGCATATTACCTGAATGTGTTAACTTTATTAAAACTAAGAATATTCATCCTTATACATGTCAATTTTGGAGACAATTCCCTGACTCAAACAATATACAAGAACAAGTTAAATGTCAATATGAATCACAGTCTTCTCCAGGTGAATTCTGCCTTTATTATACAAAATCGACTGTCTCTGAAATTAAAAGGGATTGGAGACAATTAGAATACTCTAAAAAAGTTCCCTGCACCAATATGTAAACAGGAAAGGAAAATTGTCGTGCTCAAATATAAGGTAAAATCACTGTATCAGAAATGCATAGTAAAAGCTAAAAAACGTCATGTAGAGAGTGTGTAGCTAATTAAATGAACTTTTTATAACTCAAATAAAGAGTAACACTATTAATGTTAAAGAACTTCCAACTGAAGTTAAGTTAATGAAGTCAATATGTCTAATATATAAATGAAGAATAAACAAAAGGAAGTAAATCCTTGTCCCTTAAAATGAGGATGAAAAGCCCAACACTCAAAGACTTGAGAAAGGAAGACTTATGATGGCTAATTCAACAGCAACAATATCTAAACTTTCTGACTTAAATGAGTATCTGTTTCCTGATGGATTACATACATTAAAACACCATGTGGTGACTCTCTTGGAAGCCAACATGAAGGACACTCAGCATATAGATGAATTAACTACAGCCATGTTGATACTATCTTATATACAAAATTTCAGAATACCCTCCACAGAGGGAGAATTGACTGCAGAACATTAAATGGAAAATGGATTAATGAATGTCTTAATATTCCTTATCATGGCAAGAAAATAGTTAAGTGAATGTCATGCAGCAATATATATAATATAAAGAAAACTTACACATCTCCAATTAAAAGTATCTGGGAAATAGGGATTTTATTATCAAATAATTCTACCTAACAAAGTATTCTATACTAACTGGCAAGTATTAATATTGTACATTAAGTAAAAACAGGAACTCAGCTTACTTTAACAAAGATACATCAAACTTATATTAGTCAATAATGTTCTGAGTTATATTCTTTACAGCCTAAAAGATGTGAACAAAGAGATTAGCTTATTTGTGAAGAAATTAATCTACATCAAAGTTGTGGTAATAAAACTGGAAGTAAATGTCCAGTAACTGGAAAAGCAGTTTCATCTCCTTATTTAGAATTCCTTTAAAAAATGGCAGTTATGTAGTTATGTTATATGCTATAGACTGTAATATACCTCCAGATCAATCCTCAATTTTCACTATCAATGATTCATAACATGCATTGAAAAAATATTAAAGAAACATTTGCCTAAAGAGCAAACTGTTGTTTTGGGTAAATCTCATATACCAAAAATACAACTGAGGTTACCACACCAGGTTGGAATCTTAGCTAAGCTGAAGAAGATTGAAGTCAAGGCCACTGATACATGGGCTAGCATTGAAAAGCAGACAGAATATACAATATCTGACCTTCTCAAACTGGAATTACATAAAGGAGATACTCCAGAGTAGATCAAGCAATGAGGAGAAGCATTGGAAGATGTCTGGCCTGCTGCTGCCCTCAGCTACTATAACAATTGCCAGATTTGTGAGTTCTGCTACCAAAGGCATCTTTGGTGGAATAATTGATATATTAACTTATACTAAGCCCATAGTCATCCAAATAATTATTACCATACTTATAGTATTGATTTTCAGGACTCTGAAATGGCTTCCAAATTCTGAGAAAAAGAAGGAACAGTAAGTGACAATGGAGAGAGACAAGGCAATACAGCTGTTTTACATCATCTTCATAAAATCTTACTACAAGGTGTTTTTAGTGAAGAATGTAAGTGGAAACTTCAATCTGCTCTATTAACTCTGTATGCTCTCATACTGTCAGGAATGTAATGCATAATTTTGACATTATCTTTTTGTAGCTAAGACTAAGAAACTTTGCCTGAAATATATGTGCAAAATATGTGCAGAAAAGTCCCTGGATAGAAAATATTTGTTTTATGATACTGATGCAAATTCTGAGTGCTTCCTTCCAATAAAAACAGAATATAGCACCCATATTACAATTCAAGAGTTAACATACACTTTGCCTTGCCATCAACTATTCCTTCTAGTAAGAGGTATAGGAGATACAAGAACAGACAACCAGGCACAGAGCTTTGCAAATGAGCATGACTGGCACCAGATGTCAAGCATATATATCCCAGCAACAACTCTGTTTCCACTGATGAGCAAGCTACCATGTCTGCTGAGCATTCTGATCTGCCAGAACACCCATGCACCCAGGAAGCAGATCCTGTACCCATCACCATGGAGGAGATCTTCCAGGATGACAGCCTCAATAACCTTCAACTCACCAGGACTTGGTGATGTGGTTATGATTTTGAGTCCACATGGAACTCTGATTTATATTTGCTGGAAAAACACCACTTGGTGTGGTGGAAAGTTTAAATGTAATTCTAAACAATATTTTGCTGTATACTATAATTACTGGTTTTGGAACTTCCCCAAAGAAGGGAGCAAAGTAATTATATTGTATTTGGACTTTAAACATTGAATTAAATAAACCAATAACAGAATACTGTAAATATCCTTTAGATTTTAATCCAGGTATAAGAATTCTACTGTCAGAACATATGGATAATGCATGCAAGCCTGTATTTTGAATAAATGGGCTACTGACCCTAATTGAATACATCCTACCATGGGTATGGCCAATTTCTGAAAGGGCAAGAATTTCAGAGAGCAATGTTGATTGGCCCTTATGGAATGAAATTTGGAGAATAAGGAGAGCCAGATATTAATGACAATAATGATGGAATGAGTTATATGGAATTTGGAGAGAGAAATCAGTGGAAGAGGGTATCACAGGATCTAAGAAATCTGATAATGAGAATGCTGATTTGCTCTATCCATGCTGCTCTCATATACCATCTGATATTTTCTGTTCTGACAGTAAAGAACCAGTTATTACTCATGATATAGAAGCATATGTAACAGAACAGTTACCTAAAAACACTCAAGTACAATTTCCAAATGAAAAAAAGTGGAAAGGCCTTCCCACATTAACTGGGACAGATGATTCATATCCTTCAAGTCCCATATTAGAACTTGAAGGAGAAGCTAAACAGTTAAAAAACCTGTGAATATTTTCAAGAAAGCAGAAAGGCCCTCTCAACCTTCTTACATATAGATAACACATAATCACCTAGTCCTCTGTGAAAACAGGATGGAGCTGCAGCTGTTACTTTAACCATAAATAAGTCATAAAGAATGTAGCAAGGTTAAGTACAGTTCTAATCAAATATATGGTTATCAGTATGATGGAATGGCTAAATAATCATCGAAAAAAATGAAAAAATTATATTAATAAATTAGAAACAAGTAACAGTAATCTTTTCCAATTTTGAGTCTTTATGCAAGTAAAAGTATATTATATTGCTCTTACAGAAATAATAGCTTAATTAATAAAAATATTATCAGTAGAGTTTTATAGGCATTCAAGGCTAAGTCGCTGATAATGTGGATACCCTCCTTTGATCTTGACACTCATGGATCAAGATGCTTCAAATGAGATATTCATGTTCATGAAGTAACATTTAATGTAAAAATAGAATATAACTTAAAGTTACTCTAAATCAAGATGATATAAATTGTCTGTAACTCAAATAAAAAGGAAATTTCTCTAGTCTCAAAACCAGCTGTGCCTGGAGGAGTGGGTGCTCCCTCTCTTGGTAATGTGTCAATTAATTTTTACATTGTAAACTTGTTTCTTTTAGCTTAAGTGCTCCTTTAGTAAAAATGTGTTAAAGGTGAATTCCTTTCTTAAGTGCTCTTTACTTTTAAATTATTGCCTGTCCCTATACACTTAATTGAGTGGGAGGTAACTTGATGAAGTCCAAACCTATTAAATCAGGACCTGATTAGTCTCAGGCCTTTTCTAATGGAGATCATAGGCATGAGGTGCAAAGAAATGAAACTCTGACACTAGACAGAGACACAGATGACTGAGCAGGAGAATTAGAAGCCAGAGGTAGAGACAGAGGTTAGATTGCCATGTGACATGGTTCAGGGGCTGAGTTATGTCTGTGAGTCACCACCAGGACTTGACAGACATCAGAGAAGGCAGGACCTGCCAGTACCTTGCTTTTGGACTGCTAGCCTCCCAAACTGCCAACAATAAATTGTTGGTGAAGCCAACAAGTCTGTGGTATTTATTATAGCAACCTGGCAAACTAACACAGTATTTATTACTCTGTATGGTAGCATTTTTTATATGAACTCAACTCCTTCAATGTATTAATGAGTTTAGGGACCCTTGTTCAGTGAGGCATTGTTCTCAGAGTATAAGGTATAAAGAAGAGCACTGTGCAGTGAATAAAATAGGCAATGAAATACTTCTGAAGAAATGTCTAAAATTTAATCATAAGATGCTTTCTAAAACAGTGATAGGGAATTAATGAGATTTCAGATGCATTTATAACCCAGCATCAAATTTTTACCTGAGCTTCTTCTCCCACTAGAAATCCCTTATTTACATGTCAGAAATTCCAAAGTTGTAGACATATATTTTCTAGAGTCCAGTATACTTATTATGTGTTTTGATGCACATCAGTATCATACTTATGGGAACAAGAGTCAAAGCTAGTTGAGCCTAAAACACAGAAGTGTGAGATATTACATCCTTATATTTTTTCTCCTATTTCCAGTTATTCCCCAAACATTGAAACATTGAATCCACAACCTGTGCCTATTTTCTCATCTTCAGCCAATCCTGGTTGGAATATAACTGCATTGGATTCTTCCTTCCCTTTAGGCAAATTTATGAAACTCCTTTAACATAAGTTTTCTTATCTATCTAATAAGATTACTATAAAGATTAAATTATATTTTCTATGTAAACCCAGCACAGTGACTGGAATATTAAAAAAATCCAAGGAACATAAGCTAAACCACAAAACAGGACCACTTAGCTGTGGATACACAATAATTATTTTCTCCTATTTATTCTCTAAATCATTCCTTAAATCTTTTTCCTCCTTTTTTATCTGACTCCTATTACTTTTTTCATTTGTTTTATTAGAGAAGTAGTAGGCTTACAGAAAAGCTCCAGCATAAAGTACAGTTGTTCCCACATACCACCCTATTATTTAAATTATGCATTACTGAGGTGTATCTATTACAATTCATGAAAGAACATTTTATAATTATGCCATTAACTATTGTCTATCATTTGTATTAAGGTTCACTGTGTTGTATTGTCCTCTTTCTATTTTTAAATTTTTGTTCTAGAAGCATATAAACCTAAACATCCCCCTTTTAACCATTCAACTATAACATTCATTGCTGTTGATTGTATTCATAATGCTGTGCTATCACAACCACCATCCTTTTCTAAAACTTTCCATCAACCCAAATACAGACTAGTTTCAATGTCACCTCCTCTCTCTTCCTCCCAATCTCTCTCTCTCTCTTTGTCTCTAGTTTTCTCCCTCTACTTTTAATAAACACACTTGCCTGATTTACTCTGAAGCTAAATTTTCATAAACTCTTGGAAAATGGCTGGAGTTTGGGAGGAAACTTGGCTTTACATCTATAAAAACAAAACTGGTGATGCTTTAGTACTTGGAACTTCATAAAACTGTTAAATGCTATAAATATTCTAGTTTGCATTTATCTGTTAAATGGACAAATAATTGAAAACTAAAAATCAATATTCATATTTATAATGGCATGTAGAAACTAAAAAATCAGTACCCTATTTCCCAAAATCTAACTTAAAGATCAAAAATTATAAAAACAAGAGGGAAAATCACAGTTTGTGCACACATGGAAAAATATTTAAAGATTGAATTGAAGATATAATATTGAAAGAACTGGATTAAGTGAGAGTTGCAGCACATGTGGAGGAAAAGACAGTAAAATAAGAAAAATCTGAGAAAACAATAGCAAGGAAATAATAAGATCATGATATTAGGATATTGTTTAGAAATGATATATAATCAATAAATCTATGTAAAATAAGATTCTTTAAATAGAACAAAGGTGTAGATCCATTTCATTTCTTTAAATAACCAATGTACTCCAATGTACATCAAGAAAGAGAAGAAATAAACACATATGTAGTATATTGTGAATGATGCATAACCTCAGATTCACAAGAGATTAAAAATGTGCAATGAATGTGAAACAAATAAACTAAATGAATGTTAGATGTGCAAGAAAACAGACAATTTGTAAGCAAAACCTCTGGTGAGACAAAAGGCTAATGCTGCTGCTTCTTTCTAGTTAACTGTTCTTTTTTTTCTATTTTATTATTCCACAATGAGTAAATTTTAATTGAATACCAAAAAGATAAGACAAAACATTCTAACTGAGTAGAAAACCTTGATATTCTCAGAGTTTTGTAAATGCACATCCTTAGAAACCTCATCCAAACATATATGAAAATAGTTATCTCCTCCTTGGAGGCAGTTTATGATATTTGCATGAACTCCAAAAATTTCATGTATTTTGGACTGGCCTATTTGGATTTAATAAAATCATACCATGAAATTGTTTGCATATTCAAGATTAAACTAGATTTTCTATATGTGTGTATGAATGTGTATATATGTGTGTAATAGGTATATTTATAAACACTTGAACTATATGCTTGTATGTATACATTTATATATACATAAACTATATATTTTTGTATATACTAAACTATCCATATATTTCTGAATTGATAAATCCCCAGGAAGGTGAAACTTATGCATATAAAAATGACAAAAAATAAAGATAAGTATCTTTCTTTTACTCCATAGTCATCACTGCATTGTATGATGTTTACTTCCATTATAGTGTCTATGCTAGATGATCAGATGGAATAGGATAGATATAAAAAATCCAAATGTTTGGGGCATGTTCAAGATTGCATCCCTAAAATTTGGAGTACAAAATTTAATTATATCATATTGTAGCAAACAAGGAATGCTAGAAGAGAATGCTTTAGAACAGTTATTTTTTTCTTAATTTTCCAACATAGAATCAAATTCTCTATAAATATTTTGTAATGACTTGATATTATAAATCCAAGTCCTTTCTGCTTAAACAAGAAAGGTGCTTAAAACAGTTTTAATTGCATGGCTAATTAACTTTTTTTCCATCTCAGGAATATTTTAAAAGCCATTGTCCTTCCAACAGTATGGTTTGTTGATATTTTGAGTACTAATTAAAATATGGTGCATTCTGGAAAATTGCTGAAATATGATTTCTCAGTGCACTAAATCATAGCAACATCAGTCTTTGCATCCAATGCTTCAAAGGGTCATTTCAGAGTAGACAGTAGGGAGATCAGGTTTAAAGCCTTCCTGAGTTGTCCAGGGCCTAGGACTTCTAAAGCTGGAGGATAAAATTGTAAAGTGGTAATCAGCATTCCTGGGACTAAGCCAAGGTATAGGGCCCCATTCCCAGCAAAGAAATGAGAGCAAAGCAGGAAATTATGTCTGTCATCCACCATGATCCTCAAGAGATATCTTTTCAAAATCACTTTTATGTATGAAGCTTGATTTGTATCATGTTTTTAATTTCTCTTTTCTTTGATAGAAAGAATGCTATTTTTGTATGTTCTCAAGTACACTAAATTTAAGAACATTTCTAAGCAATGTTTCTAATTAGCACTTCCAGGATGCTTTTAAAAGAACATAATGTACCTCAAATAAATATTTTTAAATGTATGAGAATATATTTTGGGTCATCTTAATATTATTTTCCATAATAAAATTCAATATTTCACAACTAAATTATAAGTAAGAGAATGCTTCCTGGTTAAAACATTTAAAAACTTCAAAATTTTGAGAATCAATTTTCAAATAAGGATATCAAAACCTTTTAAAATGCATATCTTTCTTTGTATGCCTGCTTATCATTCAGAGTATGCTGATTACTGACCTCCAAAAAATTATTTTGAGTTTAGAATGAAGGTACCCTCCTGGAAAGAGGATTTCCAATTGTTTCTACCTTCAGGAAGGTAACTGGCCCTCTTTGAAGGGCTTTTACCTGATTAACTCTGGTTAACCCAGTGAGATCTCACTTTTGAGAAAAGCAAAATTACTGATCTGGGACCTTAATTTCATCTGCAAAATTATTTCAACTTTGCCATATTCTGTGGGTTACAAGTAAATCACAGGTCCCACCCACACTCTAGGGGAGGGAATAAAATGGTCATCAACAGCATCAGGAGGGAATCATTCCAGCTCCCTGCATTCCATCCACCATACTATTTCACCCAGCCCCCTCATATCCACAGTGCAAATCTGCACAGAATACATATGCCTGGGTTGTCAATAGTAGACTATTTCTCTTTTTCTCCCTTCTGTTATTCTCACAGCCAGAGCAGCTTTTACTTGAGTCTGCTGGTGTTGATGTGAGGGGAGATGGGCTTACTAAATGACTGCTGAATCATTATACAGATATTTCTTTTTAATTTTAGAACAGCTAGAAGGAAATACATGAAATTGTGGAACTGTAACCCACACTATAGTTTGAAATTTGCTCTATAACTACCTGTTAAACTATATTTTGAAATTCATCACTTTTCCTGTATACATATTTCACAATAAAAAGTGTTTAAAAAAGATTTGAGGAATGTATACAAGGCATACACCATATAACATACACCATCCCAGCATCACCTGGGCCAGCAGCCCTTAGTCAACCCCACACTTATTTATGTCACAAATCATCAGATAAGTGGATAGAGACCATCAATAGCATCACACCAGCATGGGTCAAGTTTGCTGCCAAGTGAAGACAGGGTCTTGGGACCTGGGATGAGCTATTTAGACACATTGTGGATGCTTTGGCCTGCACTCAGGGCACCACTGCTCTCCTACACCCTCCCCCATCCACCCCAGGCCTACCTCTTGGAGACTGCAAGCAGCCTCGGGCTGCTCCTGCCAGGCCAGCATGCATGTGCGTACTGGTAAAACATCCACACTGTCCACCAGGTGCAGGCAGTTTCAGCTCTCCAGCAAAACCTCCACCAAGGGCTCCACCTTGACCAGATCATCCTGCAGTTCCAAGCACAACCTTCCCACAAGTGCCACCAGCTCCAGGGCTGGTGGGCACGTATCTCTGCTCTCCCACAGAGCCAGGAAGCTCTGCATCATGTCTCAGGCCAGTGTTTCATGCTGCCAATATGGGAACAGTCTCAGGAGCACCAGCCAAATCACCACACCATGCACATGGCACCAGCCACACTCTCCCCATCCTCAGACCATTTCCACATGTTGCCTCAGAGACACAGCAGTCCACCTGACAAAAGGTAGGGATGAAGGGTCCCAAATGCCCCAGAGAATTTCATCCCAATCCTCTAAATAATGCAGTCCTCTGGGAACTCTTTCTGAGAACAACACAGTTGACAAGGGCCAACTGCCACAGCTCACCTCTGTCTCTGAACCTCCCCTCTGCCCCTGTTGGCCATGCTGACCCTGGTGCCCTAACCACACAGCTCCACCTGGACACTCTTTGCACTTCATGTCCTCCACCCTTATCCTACAGTTTGTAATTGGGTTTCTCTCTGACTCCTCTGGGCTCTCAGCTTGATGGCAGCTGTTGTCTGCCTCACAGGATTCTCCCAGCATCTGCCACAGAAATCACATGCCTTCCCATATACTTATGTAGCATGCTGGCTAGGGTTGGCAGATGCCATTTCAATTTCAGCAAAGAAATAACTAAAGCTGCAAGACTACTGTCACCATCATTTTGATTTTGAAAAAAGAAACAAAAAATTTTACTTGACAAATACTGGAAAACACAAAGAAGTAAAGGCTGCCCTGGTCCAACCACTGAAAAAGGCCAAGAAAGGAAAGCCCCAGTTAGTGGTTCTGCTTGTAGATCCTGGCAGGGATAAGTCCTGCATGGGATCTTTGACACAGTTTCCTTCACAGGAGCATATGAGGTCACTCCTAGAGCTTCCCCACTTGGCAGTTGAGGACATCCAGCTCAGAGAGTTATGGAAACATCCAAAGGTGGCAAGGTGGTGACCCTAGCAGGCTGGCTTCCATGCCCAAGCACAGACCTCATCTAAACCCAGAAGGCTACACTGCCACCTGGGGAGTCATGTGTTCTCCCCCATGGGCCCTCTACTTGGCTCCTTCAGAGCTAAGCCTTGGTTGGTTGGATTTTCAGGATTTCTGAATTCTTCCTCAGTTTATACAAATCTATGTGCACATACACCCATTTTAACCTCAGAGACAGACAGGCCATTTCTGTGCCACCCTCATCTGCCTGAACAGTGGCACGTGAGTCTTTGCCCATAAACATAGTCCCACCATGTGTTCCTTCAATGAAGGAATAGAGTGGTTGAAGTGAGTTCCCCCCCATGGACACATAGGTGGCATCTGGTGCCTGCCTTTTCAAACATATCACCTCTGTTTACAACTAAACTATTTCCACAGAAGACATGTAGAACTGAAATTAAATTGGAGAATTAACAAAATTAATATGGACATCAACAGTTTTCATTGATACTGCCAAACTGCATTCCAAAAGGCAGCAAGAAGCTGCATGTCCAAAGAGAGCATGTGTCAGGCCCTGTCTGTCCTGCTGCCATGTGTGATCTGCTCTTCCTCACTCTCTCCAAACTGGCTGTCTCTGCACACTGCTGTTTGAATTCCTGGGCTGGTTCTTTCCAGGCCCTGTTGCTGCTCCTCCTTCCCTCTCCATCTCATCCCCATGAGGGAGATTCATTAGTCTCCAGATCCCCTGCTTCCCAGACTTTACTGGCCCAACAGTTCCCAGATCCTGACTAGGGTTTTAACAGCCACCCTTGGGTAGCCATGCAGGTCCACACATTGTAACTGAGAAGTTAAGATTTAAGGACTGATGATGATTACTGAATCATCACACAGCTATTGCTTTTTACTTTCTGGTACATTAGAGTAGACAGAGGGAAATACCTGAAACCTGAATTGTAATCCAGCTGCCTTGATCTCTGACAATGAATGTATAGCCTTTATCTTGTGCCCTTATGATTGTAAAAAACCTTGCAACTAACTTTCACTTGCACACATTTATTTTTTTTAACTCCAAAGTCTTATGACCACAAAAGACAGCCCCTAGTGTTTATTAATGAAGGGTCTTGGATCAGCAAGAACTAACCCATCACAAGTTCAAAGTTATGTTGGTAATGGAAGCTGGATCTAATCAAAATGGGCCCACCTGGCATGCACAGTAGCTTAGACTTTAACCTACAAGTCACCTATACCTCATTATAATACTAAAAATCACACCCATCATCATATTAAGCCTGCCATTTTCTTATACATGTTCTGTGACTAAGTATGTAATCAATTCTATACAAGCTCAATAATTAGATCACCTCTAATTACATAGTCTGGGGGCCACTGTACTCATTATCCTAAAACCTGCCCATCTTTTCATGCTTTAAAACTATCAGAGTTACTGCAGTTGGGGAGACAGATTTTGGACCAACAGGCCATCTGTTCTGCTTCCTGCCTAGCAATAAAAGTCTTTCTCTCTTTGAAACCCCAGTGTCTCAGGAACTGGTCATTTGAGCGCATAGGGTAAAAGAATCCATTGCCTTGGTCTGTTAACAGCATCCCGCTGACTACAGAAGGCTCTGGAATTCAGATAAAGGTTGGAAGACCCCAGGTCCCCTCTTCAAAGGAGAGTTTCCAGGGCCTCCCACTGCAGGGAGGGCTCCTCAGGACCCTGTTTCCTTCAACACAGACTCCTCCCCACCAGTCACTTGGGAGCCACTAGAGGGAGGGATGAGGAGACAAAGCTGGAGGCCAGGCCTACACTGCACATGGGCAGTCTCACCAGGAACCCAGAATTTAAGATCAGAAATAGATTCATCTGGGGCCACCCTGGTTTTGACTTGGGTATTTATGGGGAGGATAGAGTAGAGAAAACTTGCTGGGAGTGTTTGCAGAGAGGACCTCCACCTGCCCAGCTCCCCAATACTTGTCGGGGCTTGCCAGTGGCTCAGTAGCCACATGCACTCCCTGCTGCACCCGGCCTGAGTGCTCCCACCTCTGGGTGCTATGTCAGCCACCCTGCCCCCACAACACACACACACACACACACACACACACACAGCTGCCTGTGTCCATACTCACCTGGGGCTCCTGATCTTGGCTACTCCCCACCACCATTTCTGTTACCTAGGGGCCTTTATCTGTGCCATCGGTGGAGGCCTGGCTACCAAAGTAGTGCCACAAGTGGGGTCGTGGAGTCCTAAGCGCTACTGTGTGGGCCGTGTCTGTGCTCCAATCAGGCACAAGAAGAGGGCCAGCCCCGCCCCTCAGCTCGGGTCCCAGGGCATCCAGTGTTGGGAGGGGCAGGGGTGCTGGGGATGCACTTGGCAGTTTGCCAAGCTGGTGTAGTTGGTTTTCCCTCAGGAAGGGGTCAGCCACTTCCCAGCAGGGCCCTGGGCATGGCACCCTGTGTTCCCACCCTGTGAACCCCTGGAGTCCTCTGAGGTCCGGATCCTGCGGGTGGAAGCTGCATCCTTAGCACCCTGAGTTGAACAGAAGTGCTGACTTCCTCAACTGTGGTAAGGAGGGCAGAGTGCTGGAACCCCCATCTCAGCAGCAGGTGTGTGGAGGAAGTGATGAGACTTTGACAATACCCACTCCCTTGGCCCCAAGTTACTCTGGGAGGCAAGGCTGGCTCTGGAGATGCTAGTTGCAGAGGGACCTGGAGTAGGTAATCCTCTATCCTTAGCCTCTGGCACCCACTGCTCTCTACCCCAGGCCCTAACTCCAGATGGGAGGGGGGTGACACCTCATAAACCCAGACCCCAAAGATGGGGCCAGAAGGGTCTGAGCAGAGGCCCTCCTGGGGATGCTTGTTCTTCCACCTCAGTGATCCCTGATCAAGCAATTGGAGGGCACCAGGTGGCAGCAACTTTCTGATCCTGGGAAATGCAGTATGGTCCTTAGTGCTTTTGACCTTTGCCCTGACCCTCTGCAGGCCCAACCTCACTGTGACCCTGGGCCTGCTGGCAAAGCTGCACAGTGGAGAGGAAGAGAGTGAGGCTTGAAGATCCTGAGGGTGCATTGGTGGTTCTCCATGACCAGGGTTAAATAATTGTTGGAGAATTACCAAACTGCTCAAATCCTGGAAGGAGACATCTAGTGAAAACATGAATGGTAAGCCTTATAGTGAATTTCAGCCTCTCCTCTTGTGGAGCTTGCCATTTTGGAGAGCAAATCAAAGGCTGTTTGTTAGTCACAGGAAGCAGGGAAGATGAGTGACGAAGACTTGCATTGGCTTCTAAAGTTTGGAATAAAGACTTCTGACTTCATGGCTTAATTTATTCCAAAGAATAAGGTAGAAAGATAAACATTTCAGCAGTAGTTCAAGGAAAATCTGGAAATACTCCATGGGGCCCATGGAAGATTTGCCAAGTAAACCAGGACTGTGGGAGGGGTGGGTCCATGCACATGTCCCCACCATGTACTGTAGGGGTCCCTCAGTGGCTTGTGACACCCTGAATCTGTGGTCCCAGGCATTCTCTGGCCCCTCTCTACTTTCCTTCAAGGAGGAGAAGCCCACTCTGACTCATCCACTCTCCCATTTTTTCTGAAGTCAAATTATAAGTATGTTAAAGCAGGACAATGGTTTATAACCTTCATATCTAATGGAGCTTAGTATACCAACAAAAGGTATTGCCCACATAAGTTTAACCAACACCCACTGTAAACATAAGCTCTTTCTCCTCTCCAAGCTCTCTAAGGTGAAAGGCCATTGTTAGCACATCTTAAAAATATTTGCACCTACTTCTGAATTTTCTGTTCTCACCTGAATCCAGACTAGATCTGGGGTTGACTCCGTGGTCAATTACTTATAAGCTCTGTGTCCTTGGGCAATTTACTGTTCCTCTCTGTACCTTCTGTATTCTGAAAACTGGGGATAATAATAGGATCTGTCTCACTGGTTTGAGTCATTTGAGGTGATGGTGGTCATCATCATTTTTTTAACACATTCAAATCTGGTAGGGCGAGTTCCCTTGTTTTCCTTTTCCTCTGTAGAAACTATAGACCAATTCCTGCACTTTCCCCCATAGTGGGACACAGCTTTTTAAACTCCTGATCTGCAGGAAACTCAAAGACCATCTAGATTTGCCTCTTAATGGACCCACCTCTCTACTGCATGGAATTAAGTTCCTGGGGGTTTCCCTGAGGAAGCCCCTGACCCACTACCCATCATGAGACCTTCTCAATGGCCTCTGGGGTAGTGCCTCTTGGGGAGTTTTTCCCAATATCTATTTGCATATTAGTTGGGCACCAGTCCTTCTGGACCATTTGCTGGAACATAGAAAGAAGAGGGAGTTCCTAATTTCTTGGGTAGTGGTCCATGAAGGACAGAGGGGATATAAACAAGAGCTTGAGAGGGTGGTTCACTCAGTCCTTTCTTCAGGACCACAGAGTGTCCATAGAAGGCAGAGAGATGTGGGAGCAGGGAATGGAAAAGCAGCTCCAACACACTGGAAGAGATGTAGTTAGGAATGGCCCTTTTTCTTGCTGCAACAAGACCTATTCAGACTTACAACCCTGCTCAGAGTGTCAGATGAGTCTGTGCCTCCAGAAGAAGAAAGATTCTTCAGGGGAGACCAATGCCTCTCACCTAGGTTAGGGTCCAGGCTCCCCTAGGAAATTCCTCCTCCAAAACCCTGGGCTCTAGCCTCACCCCTCTGAGCAATGGCGCAGCAGGTGGGAGCCCACACTCCCTGCAGCCTGGGTCCACAGGGCCCAGACCAGGTTTGCCTGAATGCTTTTTCTCCCCAACAGGACTGGGACTAGGGTGAGGAGAGAGAGGCATTGAAAACTCAGTAGTCAATATAAGTAACATTTTGATGCAGTTTTTTTAAAAAACCAAACTTAATGCTAGAAAATCCATGATGAAAAAAATTATCAAAATGTTAACTATAGACAATCAGCAATACTGATTTTTCTTTTTCACTCAGGCTCCAAGGGGGCAGAGAAGCAGGGCTGTACCCAAACAAGGCCTCCTTTACTTGCTATAATCTTTCTTTCCCTCTGATCCTAAGATGGATAGGGGGTGCTCAAGAAGCTTAGAATTCAAGTTCTGTTTATTGGGCATTTGTGCCAGATGCTATGTTCAGGGAACCTGATCTGCATAATGACTCTGTCAGCTTACCAATATTTATTTTTTTATTTTCTAGTGGTTACCCAAGGGTTTGTAACACACATCTACTCTACCTTCAAAGAACATTGTACCAATCCATGTGTAGTGTAAGAGCCTTACAAACAGTATGTGACCAAGTCCTCACTCCCATCCTTTGTGCTCTTATTGTCATACTTTTGACTTTCACTTATGTCATAATGCACTATGCACTGCCATGGTTTTCTTTAGACAATTGATAAGCTTTTAGAGTGGTTAAAAAGGAATAAGTGGAAATTTTATTTTCAACCTCATTTTCATCATTTCCTGTGCTTTTCATTTCTTTGGTGGATCCAATTTTTGGAGTGGTGTAATTCCTTTGCCTGTAGAAGTAGTTTAACATGTCTTGTGTGAATCTGTTGGGTTTTTTCTAACCTTTCTTTATTAAAAGGTTTTGGTTTTCTGAAAAGTCTTCATTTTTCCTATAGTTTTGAAAGAATTTTGCTAGGTTAAAGTGGTTTTCCTTTAATCACTTGAAAGATTATATTCTAATTTGCATAGTTTCTGACAAGAGCCTACTGTAATCCTGAACCTTATTTCTGTACATGTCATGTTGTCAGCAGTTTGAAGGTATGTTTAGGTGTGTGTATATGTGTGTGTGTGTGTGTGTGTGTGCATTTGATGTTTATCCTGCTTGGTGGGTCTGTGTTCCTTTAATCTGCAGTTTGATGTATTTTATTACTTTTGTAAATTTCTAAGCCATCTCCAAATATTGATTCTGCTCTTTTCTTGCTCTTCTTCTGGAATCCAAATTACACGTTTGCTAGGACATTTGATCTTGTTTCACAGCTCTTGGAAGTCCTGTTCTGTTTCACTTTACTTTTTCTCCTTGTATTTCAGTGTGGATAACTTCTGTTGACCTATCTTTTCTGATTCTTTCTATGGCTGAATTGAGGTTCCAGATGGGAACATAGAAGGCATTTTTCTTCTCTGTCATGTTGAGGGAGAGAGAAGGAGTTGTTTGTAGTTTCCTACATTTCTACTTTCTTGTTGTTGTTTTCACCTTTCCCAGTAAAACCTTTAAAATAATTTATAGTTAATTTAATTTCCCTGTTAGATAGTTCTAAAATTTGGGTTTGGTATCTGAGTTTAGTTTTGTTGATCACTTTTTTCTTGATGATGCTTTTTTATCTCTTGATTTTTTTGGTGGTAATATTTGGCCATAAGCCAGACAGTATGTAGGATGATAAAATGTGAGAAGAATAGTATTTATATTTCACAAGTGGCACTCCTCTTCCACTAAGCTTTTGATGTGGGAGGTGGAGTCAATTTTAGTCTGTAGTTGAGTTGGGTTTGGATTTTATTATTTAGTTTCAAAATTTCTAAAATTTACAAAAACTCTACCTACCAAATGAAAACTACAACTTCCTCACCTCTTCATCTCTGGGTAGCCTCTAATCTATATTTTGTCCCTAAGAACTTGCTACTTCTGGATATATAACTGGAATCATATATTATGTTTCCTCATGTGCCATGCTTTTTTCACACAGTAATGATTTCAAGGTCCATCCATGTTGTAGCTTATATAAGAATTTACAGCTTCCTTATGGCTGAATGATATTCCATGGGATGTACATACAACACCTCAATTATCTATTCACTCTTGATGGACACTTGGGTTGTTTTCACCTCTGGCTATTGTGAATAATTCAACCATGAAAACTGGTGCACAAGTATCTATTTGAGTCCCTGTTTTCAGTTGCTCTGGGTATATACCTGGGAATGGAATTGCTGGGTCATACGATCATTCTATGTTTAACTTTTTGTGGAATGCCATATTATTTTGCACACTGGCCACACCATTTCACATTCCCATCAACAACGCATGTGGATTCTAATTTCTTCACATTCTCACCAGCACATTATTTTCCATTAAAGAAATACTTATCCTGGTGAGTATGAAGTGGTATCTCATTTTTTTCATTTGCATTTCCCTCATGGCTGATGATGTTGAGCATCATTTCATGAGCCTTTTGGCCATTTATTTGCCTTCTTTGGAGAAATGCCTGTTCAATCCCTTTGTGCAGTAATTTTTTTCCAATTCAGTTATATGGAGATATATTCACATACCCTACAGTCATCCACAGTGTACAATCAGTTGTTCACAGTACCATCCTATAGTTGTACATTCATCATCAAAATCAATTTTTGAACATTTTCATTACTCCAAAAAATAAAAGATAAGAAAAAAATACAAGTAAAGGAGAATACCCAAAACATCCCACCCCCCACCCACCACTATTATTCTTTGAATTTTTGTTCCCATTTTTCTACTCATCTTTCCATACACTGGGTAAAGGTAGTATGAGCCACAAGATTTTTATAATCACACAGTCACACTGAATAAGCTACAAAGTTATTCAATAACCCTCAAGAATCAAGGCTACTAGGTTGCAGTTCAACAGTTTCAGTTATTTCCTCTTAGCTATTCCAATACACTAGAAACTAAAAAGGGGTATTTATGTAATGCATAAGAATACCTTCCAGAATGACCTCTTGGCTCTATTTGAAATCTCTCAGTCATTGAAACTTTATATTTTTTCCTTTCTCTTCCCCCTTTTGCTCAAGAAGACTTTCTCAATCCCATGATGCTGGATCCAGGCTCATCCCTGGGAGTCATGTCCCATGCTGCCAGGGATATTTACATCCCTGGGAGTCATGGGCCACATAGAGGGGGAGGCTGTAAGTCTAACTGCTTAGTGTTTTCCTAGCATTTACTTGGTTTTTCTTTACGTTACTGAATTGTAAGAGTTATTTATTTATTCCAGATGTTAAGCCCTTATCAGATATATGATTTGCAACTATTTTCTCCCATTCTTTCGGTTGTCTTTTTGCTTTCTTCATAATGTCTGATGCACAAAAGTTTTTATTTTGATAATGGCCAATTTAAATCTTTTTACTTTTATTTATTTGGCTTTTAGTGTCATATCTAAGAATCCATTCCAAATATAGCATATGTAGGTTTCTACCTATGTTATCTTCTAAGAGTTTGTGGCCTCAGCTCTTATATTTAGGGCCTTGATCCATTTTGAATTAATTTTTGGGTATGGTAAGAGGTAGGGGGTCCAATTTCATTCTTTTGCATGTGTATATCTAGTTATCACAGCACTGTTTCTTGAAGAGATTATTCTTTCCAGATGGCATATACAAGGAACCCTTGTTGAAAATCAATTGGCTGTATGTGTGTGGAACTATTTCTGGCTTTCAGTTCTATTCCATTGTTCTATGTGCATATCCCCATACCAGTACTACCCTGTTTTGATTACTGTAGTTTTGTAGTGAGTTTTGAAATTGGGGGCGTAAGGCTTCCAATTCCATTCTTCTTTTAAAAAATGTTTTCACTAATTGGAGCCACTTGCAATACTGTATGAACCTGAATATCACCTATTTTTCTGCAAAATAAGACTGCTGGAATTTTGATAGGGATTGCATTTAATCTGCAGATAACTTTCAGTAGTACTGATATCTTAGTAATGTATTAAGTCTTCCAATCCACAAATACAGGATATCTTGCCATTTATTTTGGTCTTTGATTTCTTTCTGCAATGTTTTGCAGTTTTCAGTGTACAAGTTTTTTGTCTTCTTGGTTAAATTCATTTTTAGATATCTTATTCTTTTAGATGGTATCATGTGTGGAATTATTTTCTAACTTTCCATTTTGGATTGTTCATTTCTAGGA
The DNA here is from genome assembly GCF_015220235.1 of Choloepus didactylus. Lineage (NCBI taxonomy): Eukaryota > Metazoa > Chordata > Mammalia > Pilosa > Megalonychidae > Choloepus > Choloepus didactylus. The sequence continues at coordinate 230,784 of NC_051316.1, read as the reverse complement.
TACAGAAACAGTATAGAGTCTTATGTTGATCTTTTACCCTGAAACTTTACTAAATTCATTTGTTAACCCTAGTAAATTTCTTTGAATACCTTGGGATTTCCATAGATAGGATCATGTCATCTGGGAATAGAGATGGTTTTACTTCTTCCTTTCCAACTTGGATGTCTTTTCTTTTTCTTCCCTAATTGCTCTGGCTAGAATTTCTGGTACAATGTTAAATAACAGTGAGGGAACTGGGCACCCTTCTCTTGTTTGTGATATTAGAAGGAAAGCTTGCAATCTTTCACCATTGAGTATGGGGTTCACTGTGAGCTTTTCATAAATGCCCTATGTCATGTTGAGGGTGTTTCATTCTCTTCCTAGTGTTAGAAGGGTTTTCCACATAAAACTGTTTTGAATTTTGCCAAATCATTTTCTGTTTATTGAGATGAGATTTTTTTCTGAGTTTTTTTGTTTTTATGTTACTGTGTTGGAGATGATCATGTTTTGTTTGCATTTTTTGTATGTTGTTATTCTATTAATGTGTATTACATTGATTTTCTTATGTGGAACCGCTGTAGCTTTCCTAGGATAAATCCTACTTAGTCTTTGTGTGTAATCCTTATAATGTGCTTTTGGATTTGGCTTGCTAATATTTTACTGAGGAATTTTGGATCTATGCCCATAAGAGAAATTGGATGATAATTTCCTTTTCTTGTGCTGTCTTTGTCTTGTTTGGCTTGAGGGAGATGCTGTCCACAGACAATGAGTTAGTGAGTATTCCCTCCTCAATTTTTTTCAAAGAGTTTGAAAAGATTTTGTATTACTGCTTCTTTAACTGCTTGGTAGAATTCAACAGTGAAGTCATCTGGTCAGTAAATTTTCTTTCTTTTGAGGCTTTTTGGTTACTGATTCAATCTCTATAATTGTTACAGAACTTTAGTTGCTTTTTCAGTCAGTATAGGTAATTTGTGTTTCCAGGAATTTGTTCATTTCATCTTGGTTATCTACTTTGTTGGTGTATAATTGTCAATTGTATTCTTTTTGTATTTTGTATTTTCCATTTTTTTATTGTGAACTTTAACATATATATTTATAACAGTGATAACTTTCAAGTATGATTTCACAAGTAGTTGGAGAACATATTTGAAAGAATATCATGTGTCACAGTTCCACAACTTCAGCCATTTTCATTATTATAAAATATAACATACATCTACACAGAAAGGTGTCAACTCTTGATGTACAGCTCAACATGCAATTATATAGGGGGTGGGGCAAGATGGCAGATAGGTGAGGTGTATGTTTTACTTACTTCTCCAGGAAAGTAGACAGAAAGCCAGGAGCTGCATGGACTGGACACCGCAGAGCAATTTGACTTTGGGCATGCTTCATACAACAGTCATGAACATGTCAAACTGCTGTGATCAGTGAAATCTGTAAGTTTTTGTGGCCAGGGGATCCATGTCCCTCCCTGCCAGGCTCAGTCCCATGGAAGGAGGGGCCATCAGTATGGGGAATGAGGCGGGAGAACTGCAGTGGCAGCTCTTATCAGAAACTCATTCTACTGATTGAAACTCCAATCATAGATAGACTGAGACCAGACACCAGATAATCTGGGAGCAGCCAGCCCAGCAGAGAGGAGATAGGAATAGAAAGAAACAGCTAGAAAAGCCCAAAAAGAAAAGCAGAGGCTTTTTGGAGTTCTGGTGAACATAGAAAGGGGAAGGGCAGAGCTCAATCCCTGAGGCTCATATGCAAATTCCAAAGAAAAACTGATCTCTCTGCCCTCTGGACTTTTACTTACTGGCCCTAATTGCTTTGTCTCTTGGAATTTCAATAACCCATTAGATCTACAAGGAGGGCCCTTATTTTTTTCTTTTCCTTTTCTAAAACAATTACTCTAAGAAGCCCAATACAGAAAGCCTCAAAGACTTGCAATTTGGGCAGGTCAAGACAAGAGCACAACTAAGAAAGCTCTGAGACAAAAGGCAATAATCCAGTGGCTGAGAAAATGCTCTAAACATCACACTTCCCAAGAAAAGGGGGTATCCAATCAGCAAACTGGGAGCCTCCCTACACAGCCCTGCAGCCCAGAACTGACCTGGGAGGATGGTGCTCACCAGTGACATAGCACAGTCATCCCTCAACAGAGGACCAAGGAGTGCACGGCCTGGAAGAGGGATCCACTTGCAAGTCTCAGGGGTGATACCAAGGACTTGTGAGTCAGTGGCGGAGACAAACTGTGGCAGGATGAAACTGAAAGATTAGACTATTGCAGCAGCTTTAAAACCCCAGGAACACTAGGGAGATTTGATTGTTATAGCCACCCCCACTCCCTGACTGTCCAGACACACACCCCATATACAGGGCAGGCAACACCAACTATACACGCAAGCTTGGTACACCAATTGGACCCCACAAGACTCACTCCCCCACTCACCACAAAGGCAAAGTGGGGAACTGGCTTGAGGGGAACAGGTGGTTCATGGATGCCACCTGCTGGTTAGTTAGAGAAAGTGTACTCCACAAACCTGTAGATCAGACAAATTAGAGATAAGGATTTCAATTGGTCTACAAATTGTAAAAGAACCCTATCAAGTTAAGCAATGCCAAGAGGCCAAAAACAACAGAAAATTTTAAAGCATATGAAAAAAACAAGATGATATGGATAACCCAAGCCCAAGCACCAAAATCAAAAGATCAGAGGAGACACAGAACCTAGAGCAACTAACCAAAGAAACTAAAGATGAATGATGAGACCATGGCATGGGATATAAAGGACATGAAGAAGAGTATGGCACAGGATATAAAGGACAAAAAGAAGACCCTAGAAGAGCATAAAGAAGACATTGCAAGTCTCAATAAAAATAGATGATCGTATGGAAATTAAAGAAACTGTTGACCAAATTAAAAAGATTCTGGATACTCATAGTACAAGACTAGAGGAAGTTGAACAACGAATCAGTGACCTGGAAGATGACAGAATGGAAAATGAAAGCATAAAAGAAAGAATTGGGAAAAAAATTGAAAAAATTGAAATGGACCTTAGGGATATGATAGATAATATGAAACGTCTGAATATAAGACTCATTGGTGTCCCAGAAGGGGAAGAAAAGGGTAAAGGTCTAGGAAGAGTATTCAAAGAAATTGTTGGGGAAAACTTCCCAAATCTTCTAAACAACATAAATACACAAATCATAAATGCTCAGCGAACTCCAAAAAGAATAAATCCAAATAAACCCACTCCGAGACATATACTGATCACACTATCAAACACAGAAGAGAAGGAGCAAGTTCTGAAAGCAGCAAGAGAAAAGCAATTCACCACATACAAAGGAAACAGCATAAGACTAAGTAGTGACTACTCAGCAGCCACCATGGAGGCAAGAAGGCAGTGGCACGATATATTTAAAATTCTGAGTCAGAAAAATTTCCAGCCAAGAATACTTTATCCAGCAAAGCTCTCCTTCAAATTTGAGGGAGAGCTTAAATTTTTCACAGACAAACAAATGCTGAGAGAATTTGCTAACAAGAGACCTGCCCTACTGGGGATACTAAAGGGAGCCCTACAGACAGAGAAACAAAGAAAGAAGAGACAGACATGGAGAAAGGTTCAGTACTAAAGAGATTCAGTATGGGTATATTAAAGGATATTAATAGAGAGAGGGAAAAATATATATGACAAACATAAACCAAAGGATAAGATTGCTGATTCAAGAAATGCCTCCATGGTTATAATGTTGAACGTAAATGGATTAAACTCCCCAATTAAGAGATATAGATTCACAGAAAGGATCAAAAAAAGTGAACCATCAATATGCTGCATACAAGAGACTCATCTTAGACACAGGGACAAAAGAAATTGAAAGTGAAAGGATTGAAAAATATTTCATGCCAGCTACAACCAAAAGAAAGCAGGTGTAGCAATATTTATCAGAGATAAAATAGACTTTAAATGCAGGGATCTTTCTGAGAGACATAGAAGGCCACTACATACTAATAAATGGGGCAATTCAACAAGAAGAAATAACAATCAGAAATGTTATCAAGGTGCCACAAAATACATGAAAGAAACACTGGCAAAACTAAAGGAAGCAATGGATTTTTCCACAATAATTGTGGGAGACTTCAACACATCACTCTATCCTATAGATAGATCAACCAGACAGAAGACCAATAAGGAAACTGAAAACCTAAACAACCTGATAAATGAATTGGATTTAACAGACATATATAGAACATTACATCCCAAATCACCAGGATACACATTCTTCTCTAGTGCTCATGGGACTTTCTCCAGAATAGATCATATGCTGGGACATAAAACAAACCTCAATAAATTTAAAAAGATTGAAATTATTCAAAGCACATTCTCTGATCACAATGGAATACAATTAGAATTCAATAACCATCAGAGACTTAGAAAACTCACAAATACCTTTAGGTTAAACAACATGCTCCTAAGCAATCAGTATGTTAAAGAAGAAATAGCAAGAGAAATTGCTAAATTTATAGAGATGGATGAAAATGAGAACACAACATACCAAATCTATGGAATGCAGCAAAACTGGTACTGAGGGGGAAATTTATTGCACTAAATGCATATATTAAAAAGGAAGAAAGAGCCAAAATCAAAGAACCAGTGGATCAACTGAAGAAGCTAGAAAATGAACAGCAAACCAATCCTAAACTAAGTAGAAGAAAAGAAATAACAAAGATTAAAGTAGAAATAAATGACGTAGAGAACAAAAAAAGAATGATAGAGAGGATAAATAACACCAAAAGTTGGTTCTTTGAGAAGTTCAACAGGATTGACAGGCCCTTGGCTAGACTGACAAAATCAAAAAGAGAGAAGACCCATATAAACAAAATAATGAATGAGAAAGTTGACATTCCTGCAGATCCTGAAGAAATTTAAAAAATTATCAGAGGATACTATGAACAACTGTATGCCAACAAACTGGATAATATAGAGGAAATGGACAGTTTCCTGGAATCATACGAACAACCTAGACTGACCAGAGAAGAAACAGAAGACCTCAACCAACCAATCACAATCAAAGAGATCCAATCAGTCATCAAAAAGCTTCCCACAAATAAATGCCCAGGGCCAGATGGCTTCACAGGGGATTTCTGAAAAAAACTGACACCAATCTTATTTAAACTCTTTCAAAACATTGAAGAAAATGGAACACTACCTAACTCATTTTATGAAGCTAACGTGAATCTAATACCCAAACCAGGCAAAGATGCTACAAAAAAGGAAAACTACCAGCCAATCTCCCTAATGAATATAGATGCAAAAATCAACAAAACACTTGCAAATCAAATCCAAAGACACATTAAAAAAATACACCATGACCAAGTGGGTTTCATTCCGTGCTTCCATGGTTCAACCTAAGAAAATCAATCAATGTATTACAACACCTTAACAAATCAAAATGGAAAAATCAAATGAGCATCTCAATAGATGCTGAAAAAGCATTCGACAAAATCCAAAATCCCTTTTTGATAAAAACACTTTAAAAGGTAGGAATTGAAGGAAACTTCCTCAATATGATAAAGAGCATATATGAAAAACCCAAAGCCAGCATACTACTCAATCGAGAGAGATGGAAAGCCTTCCCTCTAAGATCAGGAACAAGACTAGGATGCCCGCTATTATCACTGTTATTGACCATTGTGCTGGAAGTGCTAGCCAGAGCAATCTGGCAAGACAAAAAAATAAAAGGCATTCAAATTGGAAAGGAAGAAGTAAAACTGTCATTGTTTGCAGATGATATGATTTTATGTCTGGAAAACCCTCAGAAATTGATGATACAGCTACTAGAGCTAATAAACAAATTTAGCAAAGTAGCGGGACACAAGATTAATGCACATAAGTCAGTAATGTTTCTATATGCTAGAAATGAACAAACTGAAGAGACACTCAAGAAAAAGATAGCAGTCTCAATAGCAACTAAAAATTCAAGTACCTAGGAATAAACTTAACCAAAGATATAAAAGACCTATACGAAGAAAACTACACAACTCTACTAAAAGAAATAGAAGGGGACCTTAAAAGATGGAAAAATATTCCATGTTCATGGATAGGAAGGCTAAATGTCATTAAGAGTCAATTCTACCCAAACTCGTCTACAGATTCAATGCAATCCCAATCAAAATTCCAACAACCTGCTTTGCAGACTTGGAAAAGCTAGTTATCAAATTTATTTGGAAAGGGAAGATGCCTTGAATTGCTAAAGACACTCTAAAAGAAAAAACAAAGTGGAAGGACTTTCACTCCCTGACTTTGAAGCTTATTATAAAGTCACAGTTGTCAAAACAGCATGGTACTGGCACAAAGATAGACATATAGATCAATGGAATTGAATTGAGAATTCAGAGATAGACCCCCAGATCTATGGCCAACTGATCTTTGATAAGGCCCCCAAAGTGACTGAACTGGGTCATAATGGTCTTTTCAAAAAAATGGGGCTGGGAGAGTTGCATATCCGTATCCAAAAGAATGGAAGAGGAACCCTACCTCACACCCTACACAAAAATTAACTCAAAATGGACCAAAGATCTCAATATAAAAGAAAGTACCTTAAAACTCTTAGAAGATAATGTAGGAAAACATCTTCAAGAACTTGTATTAGGTGGCCACTTCATAGACTTTACACCGAAAGCACAAGCAATGAAAGAAAAAAATAGATAAATGGGAATTCCTCAAGTTTAGAAGTTTCTGTACCTCAAAGGAATTTCTCAAAAAGGTAAAAAGGCAGCCAACTCAATGGGAAAAAATTTTGGAAACCATGTATCTGACAGAAGACTGATATCTTGCATATATAAAGAAATCCAACAACTCAATGATGATAGTTCAGACATCCCAATTATAAAATGGGCAAAATATATGAAAAGATACTTCTCTGAAGAGGAAATACAAATGGTCAAGAAACACAAGAAAAAATATTCAGCTTCACTAGCTATTAGAGAGATGCAAATTAAGACCACAATGAGATACCTTCTCACACCAATTAGAATGGATGCCATTAAACAGGAAACTACAAATGCTGGAGGGGATGTGGAGAAATTGGAACTCTTATTCATTGTTGATGGGACTGTACAATGGTTCAGTCACTCTGGAAGTCAGTCTGGCAGGTCCTTAGAAAACTGGATATAGAATTAACATTCGATCCAGCGATTGCACTTCTTGGTATATATCCAGAAGATCGGAAAGCAGTGACACAAACAGATATCTGCACACCAATGTTCATAGCAGCGTTATTCACAATTGCCAAGAGATGGATGCAACCCAAATGTCTTTCAACAGATGAGTGGATAAATAAAATGTGGTATATACACATGATGGAATACTGCATGGCAGTAAGAAGGAATGATGTCATGAAACATATGACATGAATGAACCTTGAAGACATAATGCTGAGCGAAATAAGCCAGGCACAAAAAGAGAAATATTATATGCTACCACTAATGTGAACTTTGAAAAATGTAAAACAAGTGGTTTATAATGTAGAATGTAGGGGAACTAGTGATAGAGAGTAATTAAGGAAGGGGAACAATAATCCAAGAAGAACAGATAAGCTATCGTGCGTAAATTTAATGTTCTGGGAATGCCCAGGAATGACTATGGTCTGTTAATTTCTGATGGGTATAGTAGGAACAAGTTTGCAGAAATGTTGTTTTATTAGGTTACTTTCTTGGGGTAGAGTAGGAACATGTGGGAAGTAACGTAGTTAGCTTAGGTTAGTTTTCTTTTTCTTACTCCCTTGTTATGCTCTCTTTGAAATGTTCTTTTGTTGTATGTTTTTTTAAGTTTTTTTTTAAATTTTTCATACAGTTGATTTAAAAAAAAAGTTAAAAAAAAACAAGGAAAATCTATGCAGAGCCCCCTTGAGGACTGGTGGACAATGCTGGGGTATTGGCCTGCCCCGTCGTGATGGTTGCTAACATGCCCACAGACATAGGGGACTGGTGGTTTGACGGGTTGAGCCCTCTACCACAGTATTTGCCCTTGGCAAGACTGTTGCTGCAAAGGAGAGTCTAGGCCTCCCTATAATTGTGCCTAAGAGCCTCCTCCTGAAGGCCTCTTTGTTACTCAGATGTGGCCCTCTCTCTCTAGCTAAGCCAACTTGGCAGGTGAAATCACTGCCCTCTCCCCTACATGGATTCAGACACCCAGGGGAGTGAATCTCCCTGGCAATGTGGAATATGACTCCTGGGGAGGAATGTGGACCTGGCATCATGGGATGGAGGACTTCCTCTTGACCAAAAGGGGGATGTGAATGGAAATGTAATAAACTTCAGTGTCAGAGAGATTCCAAAAGGAGCCAACAGGTAACTCTGTTGGGCACTCTTATGCACAATATAGACAACCCTTTTTAGGTTCTAATGAATTGGGATAGCTGGTGGTGGATACATGAAACTATCAAACTACAACTCAGAACCCATGAATCTTGAAGGCAATTGTATAAAAATGTAGCTTATGGGGGGTGACAATGGGATTGGGAAAGCCATAAGGACCACACTCCCCTTTGTCTAGTTTATGGATGGATGAGTAGAAAAATAGGGGAAGGAAACAAACAAACAGAGGCACCAAGTGTTCTTTTTTACTTTAAATGCTTTTTCACTTTAATTATTATTCTTGTTATTTTTGGGTGTGTGGTAATGAAGGTGTCAGGGATTGATTTTGGTGATGAATGTACAACTATGTAATGGTACTGCGAACAATTGACTGTATGATTTGTTTTGTATGACTGCGTGGTATGTGAATATATCTCAATAAAATGAATATAAAAAAACATGCAATTATATAGGTAATTTCAAAAATTGTTATGGATTACAGTTCCAGAATCTCAGTTTCATCCCTTCCCTATTATGCAATAGAACATATATAAAGAAAGGTGAAGATCTTCAAGGCAAAATTCAATGAGAAGCTATAGAGCAAATCCCAAAGTATGCTATAGGCTACAGTTCCACCATGTCATTTACCTCCTTCCAGCCTGTTTTCTTTTATAATCCTTTCATTTCTGTAAGGTCAAAATGTAAGTCACTGTTTTTTGTTTTTTGTTTTTTTTTTTTTTATTTTAGTTATTTGGGTCTTTTCTCATTTTAGGGGGTGGAGGTAGTATAACTAATGGCTTCTTAATTTTATTGATCTTTTGAAAGAATTAAATTCTAGTTTCACAGATTCTCTTAATTGTTTTTATATTCTGTATTTTCTTTATCTATGCTCTAATCTTGTAACCTCCCTTCTGGTAACTTTGGATTTAGTCTTCTCTTGATAAACATACTCAAATTGTGAAGCTATATTATAGATTGGAGATCTTTGAACTTGATCAACTTATCTAGCTGTGATGTGTACACTTCTGCTATGTCCCAGTGGCCCTGAGGATTCACCTCCCACCTGGCCTGGGCCTGCACAAGGGTGCACAGGGTGGGGACTCAGAGAGGGGTGGGAGGGTGTGTGGCACAGCTGGGAGCAGCAGCCCAGTGTCCTTCACCTCAGAATCCAGGGAATCCCATGGGAATGGCCCAATCCCTTCCAGTTAGAAACCCAACTCCAGTGGGCCCAGCAAACTGCCAGATGCCTCCCACCAAGACCACCCCAATCCTCACCTCCACCCCACCCACATCACCACACAGGAAGCTCTGGAGAGCTGGGCCAAAGGTCAGGGATGGTGCTCCAGGACAGGACTGGAGCACTGTTTTGGCCCCCAACCCTGGCATCTGGGCCTCTCTGACAGTGGCTTAATGGACAGAGGTGCCTGGAGCATGTGGTCTGGCCCAGAAATGGCATCAGAGACTGGCAAGTCCAGGAGCCCAGGGTGAGTCCCTGTGGAGCAGTGAGCATGTGCTGACAGGTATCAGGGTACTGGACAGGTGGGCTCCCACTCCATGTGGATACCCAGCACATTTTCTCCATTCTGTTACCCTCCCTAAATGCAGACCTGGAAAGGCCAGGTGCCCAAATAAAAGCCATGGGGACTCCAGATGAATCTGTTTCAGATCCTAAATTCCAGGTTCCAGGGCAGACTGCCCATGTGCAGTGTTGGCCTCCAACTTTGCCTCCCCTGGACCACTCCAGCCTCTCCCTAGTCTGGTGGGTATGTGTCTCTGCTGAAAGAAACAGGAGTCCTGAGAAGCCCTCCCTGAAGCAGAATTTCTGGAAACTTCACTTATTGGAGAAGGGGAGGCTGATTTTCAGCCCCTTATCTGAAATTTAGAGCCTCCTTCAATCAGTGGGGTGCAAGGACCAGCATGGTGGCCCTGGGCCTGCACTGAAGGACCAGAGTCAGGGTCTGGGGACAAGTAGACCAGTAAAATCTGGGAAGTGGGTGTCTGGAGATTGCAGTGAGCCTCCCTAGTGAGAGCAGCTTGGAAAGGGAAAGAATAGCAGCAACTGGGCCTGGCAAGAAACAGCTCAGGTATTCCAAGGGCAATGCACAGGGACAGCCAGGATGGAGAGAAAGTCAGAGCAGACCTCTGGATCAGCAGGACAGACAGGGTCCTCCATTTACCTTCTTGAAAAACACATATTCTTGCAGAATTTTGGAATGCAATTTGGAGGTGTGGATGAAAAAATTTTGTTCACATCCCACACCAATTTAATTACAGTTCTAGAAGACCATCTTGTGGAAATAATAGTTCAATTGTAAACAGAGGTGTTCTTTTTGTAAAGGCAGGTGCTAAGATGTCACCTAACTGTCTGTGGTGGGACCCACTTCAACCACCTCTAGTGCTGTATTGATGGAACACGTGGTAGGACTGTGTTCTTGGGCAAGGACTCATGCAATGACAGGCAGACAGGGTGTGGCCCAGACAATGGGCCTGTATGCCCCTGATGCTAAAATGGGTGTATGTGCATGGACTTAGATTTGTATAAACTGAGGAAAAGTTCAGAGAACCTGGGAGTCCAATTGGCTGGGACTTAGCTGTGAAAGAACCAAGTAGAGGCCTTGTGTGGGATAACCCATGACTTCTCAGGTGGTGGAGTCTCTTTCTGGGTGTAGATGAGGTTGGTGCTTGGGCACAGAGGCCAGCCTGCTGGGATCACCGGACTGTGACCTGTGGAAGTTGTGCAACTCTCTGAGCTGGAGGTCCCACCTGGAAAGTGGGGAAGCTCTAGGGCTGCCTCACATATTCCTGTGAAGGAAAGTGAGCAAGGTGCACACACAGGGCCTGTCCATGCCAGGGCCCACAACAGAGCTGCTAAATGGGTTTTCTTTTCCTTGGCTTATTTTCTTTGTTGGTTGGACCAGGACAGTTTTTACTTCTGTGTGTTTTCCAGTATTTGTCAAGTAAAAGTTTGTTGTTTATTTTTCCAAAATCAAAATGCTTAAAACAGACACTGACATTAGTCCTACTGCTTTAGTTGTTTCCTTCCTGAAACAGAAATTGTACCTGCCACCCCTGGCCAGGGCACAACCTAAGTGCTCTGGAAAGCATGTGACTTCTGTGGCAGATGATGGGGAAGTCCTGTTGAGGCAGACAGCAGCCCCCACTGAGCTGAGAGCCCAGAGAAGGAGTCAGACCAAAGCCCAGTTGCAAATTGGAGGACAAGTGGAATGATGTGAACTGCTAGGAGACAGTGTACTGGTGGAGCCATGTGGACAGGGTGCCCAGGATTGGCCCCTAAGTCACTAGAGCCAGTGTGTACAAAGGCAGCAGAGAAGAGGTTCAGAGATGGAGGCAAGCTGTGGAAGGCAGCCCTGGGCACCTGTGTGGTGCCCAGACAGTTTCTGGAGGACAGCATTCTTTGGGGAATTGGGAAGAAATTCTCCAGGACATCTGATGCCCCTTGCCACCATCTTTCTTCTGGTGGGCTCCTTTCACTCCTAGGCACAATGTAGAGCTGGTCTGAGAATGGGAAAGCTGTGGGCAGTACCATATGCACTGTGTGGTGACCCAGCTGGTGCTGCCATGACTCTTCTCTCTGTTGGTTGTATAGTTCCCCAGCATGAAACATGATGCAGAACTTCCTGGAACTGCTGCAGGAGAGCAGGGAAGCCTGCACAGCAGTGCTGTGGCTGGTGGCCTTCAAGGGAATTCTGTGCCAGGACCTACAGGATGACCTGATCCAAGCAGATCCCTTTCTATGAGAAAGAATCAACGTGGTCTTGTGTTTCAGAATGCACAAATGTGGACATGCTGCTATACTTTGAGTGGAGTCCCTTGGAGTCATGAAGGTGGACCAGGATGGAGGTACCCAAATTGAAGGCATTATGTTGCCGACTGAATACAGATTGTTTCCCACTGAGGAATATTCAGTGCCCTGAGTCATTCCTCCACAGTGGGAGCCAACATAACCTGGCTCTGTCAGTGAGAATGGTCCACAAGTAACTGCCAAGGCTCACCCCAAGTATGCCTGTTACCTGTTGCTGTGCATGGCAGTCAACAACCAGAGATGTGGCATATATAATGTTCCAGCTCAGAAAGCAAGATTTTGCTAAGAAATGAGACTTCCTTAGAAGAAGATTGCCATAATGGTTTATCTTCAAGGCATTTGTTTAAAGACTTCCAATATTCTAAGTTGTCCTCATTCAATGTGTGTATTTTCATTGGGAAATTTTTATTTCTATAGACACTTATATCTTCTTTTTCCCTCTCTTGTCATCTTCTTACACTTACAGTAATTCACAGACCCCATATCCAGTTTCAAATGGATTCCTTTTATCTCTGTTTCCTTGGCTGAAAGAGCTTCAGACCCAAACATGTTTATCTGAATTATTCCAAGTGCTCCAAATAGGAATCCCTTTACTCAGGTGTTTCCATAATACTGCAGGAAATGCCAAGCTGGCAAAACTCATGGAAGAGATATCACTGGTTCTCAAACCGGTGGAGGGAACCGAGAGTGGGCAGATTCTAGCCTTGCTAGGGGTCCCGGCCGCTGCCAGGACAGCGCATGCACAAATAACGCTGCCCTCTCCTGTGTCACAAAGGGCCATAGGTTGCTAACCAACAAGAACAAATCCTAAAGGATGCCCAGCAGTCTGACTAATGAAATGGCTCACAAAGTGTGCAGTTGACTTTGGAGGTGTTGTGGCAATGGCTGGCTAGAGGGGGGACATTGGGATGATTCTGCAGCCCTGAGGAACACCTGAATACCTGAAGAATGGTGAGCTGTAGACTCTTCCTTTAGGATGCTATACTGGCATGCCCTAAAGCAATCTCCATTTGGTTTTCAAAGGTGGATGCTTCATAAAGTGCCAATGGCCAATCATGGGCCTGCCTTTCTCCTGCCAAAGCAGAGGAATTCCTACCTGATCACAGACATGCAGCTCAGCATCCAGTAATCTCACTCTGCAGAACTCACCATGAGGCACACCCATGTTCAGTTAATGAACCCACTGGAAGTCAAAGAAATATGGACATCTTTGATGTGTCTGTCCTGTCCACTGTTTATAGCTGACACAAAGATTGGCTCATGGCTGTCTTGATGGTGGGATTTCTTGCTGGATTTGTGCTTGTAAGAAGTGTCATTCTCGTCCTAAACTATGAGTGAGAATCAAGGTGGCCCTGTGGTGCAGAAAGCACAAATGTGGACATGCTGCTATACTTTGAGTGGAGTCCCTTGGAGGCATGAAGGTGGACCAGGTTGGAGGTACCCAAAATGGAGGCATTATGTTGCCCACTGAATGCAGATTGTTTCCCAACCAGGAATATTCAGTGCCCTGAGTGATTTCTCTACAGTGGGAGCCAACATAACCTGGCTCTGTCAGTGAGAATGGTCCACAAGTAACTGCCAAGGCTCACCCCAAGTACGCCTGTTACCTGTTGCTGTGCATGGCAGTCAACAACCAGAGATGTGGCAAATATATTTTTCCAGCTCGGAAAGCAAGGTTTCGCTAAGAAAGGGAGACTTCCTTAGAAGAAGATAGCCATAATGTTTTATCTTCAAGGCATTTGTTGAAATGCTTCCATTATTCGAAAGTCTGTCCTTCGTACAGTATGTGCGTATTCATTGGGGAAGTTTTTAATGCTGTAGACACTAATATCTCCTTTTTTCCCTCTATTGTCATCTTCTTACACTTACTCTACTTCACAGGCCTCATATCCAGTTTCTAATAGAGTCCTTTTAGCTCTGCCTTCTTGGCAGAATGAGCTACAAACCCAAGCATGTGTGTCTGAATTATTCCAAGTGCTCCAAATAGGAATCCCTTTACTCAGGTGTTCCCAATATACTGCAGAAAATGCCAAGTTGACAAAACTCATGGAAGAGATATCAGTGGTTCTCAAGCCAATGGAGGGAACCGAGAGTGGGCAGATTCTAGCCTTGCTAGGGGTCCCGGCCGCTGCCAGGACAGCGCATGCACAAGTTATGCTGCCCCTCTCCTGTGTCACAAAGGGCCTCAGGTTGCTAAGCAACAAGAACATATCTTAAAGGCTGCCAGGCAGTCTGACTATGGAAAGGGCTCCCCAAGAGTGCAGTTGATTTTGGAGGTGTTGTGGCCATGGCTAGTTGGAACATAGAGACATGGGGATGATTCTGCAGCCCTGAGGAACACCTGAATCCCTGAAGAATGGTGAGCTATAGACTCTTCCTTTAGGATGCTATACTGGAATGCCCAAGGGCAATCTCCATTTGGTTTTTGTTGTTGTTGTTGTCATTGTTGTTGTTGTTGTTTTGGAATCTAAGCTGAATACCTTTTTTTGTTGTGAAATAAATTCAAAGTTATGTGAACAGTTGCAAAAACAATACTAGCCCCATACACAGAATTCCATCATACCCTGACCCCTCTCCCCCAATTGCTCAGTCCACCAATTTCAACTTGCTGTCACATTGCTATTTCTTTCCCTCCCTCCCTCCCTCCCTATCATCCATCATCTATTGCTCTGTCGTCTGAACATATGAGAGTTAGCTGCACACATCATTGAGCATTCACTATAATTCACGTATACACTTCCCATGAAGAAGAACATTCTTTCATGCAATCCCATTAAGCGCAGCTAAGAAATACAATAGATTCCAGTGTGATAAAAAGCTTACATTCTATATTTCCTTTTCCTTATGTCTCAACTGTGTCCCTTTGAGCCACATGTCCTCCATCCTCCTGTCCCATCCAAGTTCATCCTTAGCATTCAATTGTCATCTAGTTAGACTTTTTTATTTTTCAGTTGTAGAAATATATATACAGCCTAAATCTTCCCATTCCAGTCCCTCCCTAGCCTTTTGGTACCGGGATTAATCACATTTAGAATGCTGCAATGCTCTTTCCCACCATCCATTACTAGAAATTTCCCTTCACCTTAAACAGCAACCCTACACTCATTTCTTAACTCCCCATTGCCCCTTCCCCCTTTTTCTCTTAACCCAATTCTACTTTTCATCTCTATGTTTATATTCTCTGATAATTTCTTTGTGTTTACTGTGGGGCTTAAAATTAACCTCTTAAATCCCTATCAATCTTGTTTTTCTTTGATACCACCTTCACTTCAATAGGACACATAAACTATGTTCCTATACTCCTCCATTCCCCCACCTTTATATAGTTGTCTAAAATTACATATTTTACATTGAGTTCAAAACCACTGAATTGTCCTTAGAGTTTGTGTATTTTATATCATGTAGGAAGTAAATAGTGGAATTAAAGTTCAAAAATTATTGACTTCTATTTGTATTCCATTGTGGTTGGAGAATGTGCTTTGAGTGTATTCAGTTTTGTTTTTTTTTTTTTTTAATTTCTTGAGGCTTGTTTTATGTCTCAGCTTATGGTCCCTTCTTGAGAAAGATCTGTGATCACTAGAGAAAAGTGAGTGTCCTGGTGATTTGGGTTGTAAGGTATTATATATGTGTGTTAAAATTCTCTATATCTCTTTCTCCTTTCCCTGTCTCTCCACCAGCAGGGCTCCCCTCAGAATCTGAAGTAGGGCATGTCTTTCATTGGCAAAGTTTCTCAGCATTTATTTGTCTGAAAAATTTAAGCTCTCCTTCAAATTTGAAGGAGAGTTTTGCTGGATAAAGTATTTTTGGTTGGAAATTTTTCTCTCTCAGGATTTTAAATATGTCTTGCCACTGCCTTCTCACCTCCATGGTTGCTGCTGAGTAGTCACTACTTAGTCTTATGTTGTTTCATTTGTATGTGGTGAATTGCTTTTCTCTTGCTGCTTTCAGAACTTGCTCCTTCTCTTCAGTATTTGACAGTGTGATCAGAATATGTCTCAGAGTGGGTTTATTTGGATTTATTCTATTTGGAGTTTGCTGGACATTTATGCTTTGTGTATTTATATTGTGTAGAAGGTTGGGGAAGTTTTCCCCAACAATTTCTTTGAATACTCTTTCTAGACCTTTACCCTTCTCTTCCCCTTCTGGGACACCAATGAGTCTTAAGTTTGGACGTTTTATTTTATCTATCACATCCCTGAGATCCATTTTTATTTTTTTTATTTTTTTCTCCATTCTTTCTTTTGTTCTTTCATTTTCTGTTCTGTGGGCTTCTAGAACACTGAGATGTTGTTCGGCTTCCTCTAGTCTTATATTGTGAATATCCAGAGTCTTTTTAATTTGGCCAACAGTTTCTTTTATTTCCATAAGATCTTTTTTTATTTACTCTTGCAATGTCTTCTTTATGCTCTTCGAGGGTCTTTATGTCACTTATATCCTGGTCCATTGTCTTCTTGATGTCCTTTAAATCCTTTGCTGTGTTTTCATTCCTTGATTGTAGTTCTTTGATTAATTTTGTGAGGCATACTGTATCTTCTGATATATTCGTTTGTATGTTTGGAGTTGGATTCTCCATACCTTCTGGTTTTATCATATGCATTAAGATTTTCTGTTGTTTTTGGCCTCTTGGCATTTGTTTTGCTTGATCAGGCTCCTTCAAGTTGTAAAGAAAAAGGGATATCAATCTAATTTTTCAGGAACACAGTTTGGTGATTACACTTTCTCTAACTAACCAGCAGATGGTGTCTGTGAGTCACCTGTATACCTCAAGTCAGTTCTCAACCTTTATTCCACTTTGTATGTGGAAATAATTCTTGTGGGTTCAGTTGGAGAACTCAGTTTGGGTGTGTTGCTGGAGCTGTCTGTCCTGAATGTGGGGCATGTGTATGGGTGGCCAGGGAGGAAGAGCAGTTCAAATGTTCAAATCCCCCAGGATCTCAGAGATTCAAGACCACCACATGAGTCAAAGCCTTCATTTCAGTTCAGCCCCAGACCCTCTCTCTCACTGATCCATAAACCTCTGCAATGGCACAGCAGCCCTGGGTTCTCTGAGTGGATCCCCCTGCCCAGCCACACTCCTCCAGGAGCTCAGCCGAGGGAATGGTGCGCTATGTCACCAGTGCACACCGTCCCACAAGGGAAGACCCGGGCCACTGGGCCATGAGGTAGCACACTCCCAGCCTGAAGCAAAAATGGCTGAGCAGGGCATCTCAGGCCCCTCCTTCTTGCACAGTTCCTCCTTCCCAGCTCTGGGACAACTGGTGGGGTTTTGGGCTGTGGGCACAGCCCCAGGCAGGAGTTTATACAGACCTCCAGGAGCCAGCTGTGAGACACAGGGTTACTATCTGCTTCTGGCTCTACCCACCATTCCCCTGAACCCAAGGGTATCTGCTGCAGGCTATCTTTCC
The DNA here is from genome assembly GCF_015220235.1 of Choloepus didactylus. NCBI lineage: Eukaryota > Metazoa > Chordata > Mammalia > Pilosa > Megalonychidae > Choloepus > Choloepus didactylus. The sequence continues at coordinate 213,228 of NC_051316.1, read as the reverse complement.
AGCCAAACAGCAAGAGGCCAACCCAGCCCCCTCTTCCTGTGTTTTACTGCATGGTTCCCACAATTGCTACTGGAGCCGCTTTTTTTTTTTTTAAATAGCCAGCTGGTTTCCATATGCTGAACCCTGGCTTCCCCAGCCTGCTGCATGGCTGTGGGTCTTCCAGGCAGCTTCCTCACTTGTTTAAGAATGCCGACAACCAGTTTCAACAAATATATGGCACCTCTGGAGCTAGGAGCCCTCATCCAGCTGGCACCTTGCTGTAAAGGGCATTCTAGGTCACTTTCTGGTTTTTAGCTAGTGTTATTCATGGAGGCATTTTTTTCACCCTGTCTCAGCTAGCCGCCTTCTTAGTTTCCTCCCCCATTTGGTTTCAATAGGTGGAGGTTTGATAAAGAGACCATGGCCAATCATTGGCCTGCCTCTCTTCTGCCAAAGCACAGAAATTCCTCCCTGGTCATAGACATGCAGCTCTGCATCCAGTAACCTCACTTTGCATAACTCATGATGAGGCATGCCCGTGTTCAGTTAATGAACCCTCTGGAAGTCACAGAAATATGGACATCTTTGATGTGTCTGTCCTGTCCACTGTTTATAGCTGACAAAAATATTGGCTCATGGCCCTCTTGATGCCAGGATATCTTGCTGGATACATGTTTGTTAGAAGTGTCATTCTCATCCTAAAATATGAGTGAGAATCAAGGTGGCCTTGTGGTGCAGAAAGCACAAATGTGGACATGCTGCTATACTTTGAGTGGAGACCCTTGGAGACATGAAGGTGGATAAGGAGGCAGGTACCCAAAACAGAGGCTATATGTTGCCCACTGAAAACAGATTGTTTCCCACTCAGGAATTCTCAGTGCCCTGAGTGATTTCTCTGCAGTGGGAGCCAACAAAACCTGGCTCTGTCAGTGAGAACCATCCACAAGTAACTGCCAAGGCTCACCCAAAGTATGCCTGTTTCCTGTTGTGCTGCATGGCAGGCAACAACCAGAGATGTGGCAAATATAATGTTCCAGCTCAGAAAGCAAGATTTTGCTAAGAAAGGAGACTTCCTTAGAAGATGATAACCACAATGGTTTATCTTCAAGCCATTTGTTGAAATGCTTCCATTATTCGAAAGTCTGTCCTTCGTACAGTATGTGCGTATTCATTGGGGAATTTTCATTGCTGCAGACACATATAACTCCTTTTTTCCCCACCTTGTCAAAGTCTTACACTTAGACTACTTCACAGGCTTCATGTCCAGTTTGGAATAGAGTCATCTTGGCTCTGACTCCTTGGCAGAATGAACGACAAGCCCAAACATGTGTATCCGAGTTGTTAAAAGTGCTCCAGCTAGGAATCCCTTTACTCAGGTGTTCCCAATACACTGCAGGAAAAGCCAAGTGGACAAAACTCGTGGAAGAGGTATCCCTGGTTCTCAACCCGGCGGAGGGAACCGAGAGTGGGCAGATTCTAGCCTTGCTAGGGGTCCTGGCCGCTGCCAGGACAGCGCATGCGCAAGTTACGCTGCCGCTCTCCCGTGTCACAAAGGGCCTCAGGTTGCTAAGGAACGAGAACGTATCCTAAAGGCTGCCCGGCAGTCTGACTATGGGAAGGGCTCCCAAAGACTGCAGTCGGTTTTGGAGGTTTTGTGGCCATAGCTGCTTGCTTTGGGGACATGGGGATTCTTCTGCAGCCCTGAGGAACTCCTGAATCCCTGAAGAATGGTGAGTTATAGACTCTTCCTGTAGGATGGTGCACTGCTATGCCCAAGGGCCATCTCCGTTTGGTTGCCATAGGTGGAGGCTTCATAAAGTGCCCCTGGCCAGTCATGGGCCTGCCTTTCTTCTGCCAAAGCACAGAAATTCCTCCCTGATAATAGACATGCAGCCCAGCATCCAGTAACCTCCCGTTGCAGAACTCACCATGAGGCAAGCCCATGTTCAATTAAAGAGCCCACTGGAAATCAATGAAACATGGATACCTTTGAGGTGTCTGTCGTGTCCACTGTTTCTAGCTGACACAAAGATTGGCTCATGGTTGTCTTGATGTTGGGATTTCTTGCTGGATTAGTGCTTGTCTGAAGTGTCATTCTCCTCCTAAACCATGAGTGAGAATCAAGGTGGTCCCGCGGTGCAGAAAGCACAAATGCGGACATGCTGCTATACTTTGAGTGGAGTCCCTTGGAGGCATGAAGCCGGACCAGGATGCAGGTACGAAAAGTGGAGGCATTGTGTTGCCCACGGAATGCAGATCGCTTCCCACTCTCAGGAATCTTCAGTGCCCTGAGTGACTTCTCTGCAGTGTGTGCCAACAGAACCTTGCTCTGTCAGTGAGAATGGGCCACAAGTAACTTCCAAGGCTCACCCCAAGTAGGCCTGTTGACTGTTACGGTGCATGGCAGAGAACAACCAGATATTTGGGAAATATACTTTTCCAGCTCGGAAAGCAAGGTTTCGCTAAGAAAGGGAGACTTCCTTAGAAGAAGATAGCCATAATGGTTTATCTTCAAGGCGTTTGTTGAAATGCTTCCATTATTCTAAAGTCTGTTCTTCTTACAGTACGTGGGTATTCATTGGGGAATTTTCTTTGCTGCAGACACATATAACTCCTTTTTTCCCCACCTTGTCAAAGTCTTACACTTAGACTACTTCACAGGCTTCATGTCCAGTTTGGAATAGAGTCATCTTGGCTCTGACTCCTTGGCAGAATGAACGACAAGCCCAAACATGTGTATCCGAGTTGTTAAAAGTGCTCCAGCTAGGAATCCCTTTACTCAGGTGTTCCCAATACACTGCAGGAAAAGCCAAGTGGACAAAACTCGTGGAAGAGGTATCCCTGGTTCTCAACCCGGCGGAGGGAACCGAGAGTGGGCAGATTCTAGCCTTGCTAGGGGTCCCGGCCGCTGCCAGGACAGCGCATGCGCAAGTTACGCTGCCGCTCTCCCGTGTCACAAAGGGCCTCAGGTTGCTAAGGAACGAGAACGTATCCTAAAGGCTGCCCGGCAGTCTGACTATGGGAAGGGCTCCCAAAGACTGCAGTCGGTTTTGGAGGTTTTGTGGCCATAGCTGCTTGCTTTAGCGACATGGGGATTCTTCTGCAGCCCTGAGGAACTCCTGAATCCCTGAAGAATGGTGAGTTATAGACTCTTCCTGTAGGATGGTGTACTGCTATGCCCAAGGGCCATCTCCGTTTGTTTTCCATAGGTGGAGGCTTCATAAAGTGCCCCTGGCCAGTCATGGGCCTGCCTTTCTTCTGCCAAAGCACAGAAATTCCTCCCTGATAAGAGACATGCAGCCCAGCATCCAGTAACCTCCCGTTGCAGAACTCACCATGAGGCAAGCCCATGTTCAATTAAAGAGCCCACTGGAAATCAATGAAATATGGATATCTTTGAGGTGTCTGTCGTATCCACTGTTTCTAGCTGACACAAAGATTGGCTCATGGTTGTGTTGATGGTGGGATTTCTTGCTGGATTGGTGCTTGTTTGAAGTGTCATTCTCCTCCTAAACTGTGAGTGAGAATCAAGGCGGTCCCGCGGTGCAGAAAGCACAAATGTGGACATGCTGCTATACTTTGAGTGGAGTCCCTTGGAGGCATGAAGCCGGACCAGGATGCAGGTACGAAAAGTGGAGGCATTATGTTGCCCACTGAATGCAGATCGCTCCCCAACTCTCAGGAATCTTCAGTGCCCTGAGTGACTTCTCTGCAGTGTGTGCCAACAGAACCTTGCTCTGTCAGTGAGAATGGTCCACAAGGAACTTCCAAGGCTCACCCCAAGTAGGCCTGTTGACTGTTACGGTGCATGGCAGAGAACAACCAGATATTTGGGAAATATATTTTTCCAGCTCGGAAAGCAAGGTTTCGCTAAGAAAGGGAGACTTCCTTAGAAGAAGATAGCCATAATGGTTTATCTTCAAGGCATTTGTTGAAATGCTTCCATTATTCGAAAGTCTGTCCTTCGTACAGTATGTGCGTATTCATTGGGGAATTTTCATTGCTGCAGACACATATAACTCCTTTTTTCCCCACCTTGTCAAAGTCTTACACTTAGACTACTTCACAGGCTTCATGTCCAGTTTGGAATAGAGTCATCTTGGCTCTGACTCCTTGGCAGAATGAACGACAAGCCCAAACATGTGTATCCGAGTTGTTAAAAGTGCTCCAGCTAGGAATCCCTTTACTCAGGTGTTCCCAATACACTGCAGGAAAAGCCAAGTGGACAAAACTCGTGGAAGAGGTATCCCTGGTTCTCAACCCGGCGGAGGGAACCGAGAGTGGGCAGATTCTAGCCTTGCTAGGGGTCCCGGCCGCTGCCAGGACAGCGCATGCGCAAGTTACGCTGCCGCTCTCCCGTGTCACAAAGGGCCTCAGGTTGCTAAGGAACGAGAACGTATCCTAAAGGCTGCCCGGCAGTCTGACTATGGGAAGGGCTCCCAAAGACTGCAGTCGGTTTTGGAGGTTTTGTGGCCATAGCTGCTTGCTTTAGGGACATGGGGATTCTTCTGCAGCCCTGAGGAACTCCTGAATCCCTGAAGAATGGTGAGTTATAGACTCTTCCTGTAGGATGGTGTACTGCTATGCCCAAGGGCCATCTCCGTTTGGTTTCCATAGGTGGAGGCTTCATAAAGTGCCCCTGGCCAGTCATGGGCCTGCCTTTCTTCTGCCAAAGCACAGAAATTCCTCCCTGATAAGAGACATGCAGCCCAGCATCCAGTAACCTCCCGTTGCAGAACTCACCATGAGGCAAGCCCATGTTCAATTAAAGAGCCCACTGGAAATCAATGAAATATGGATATCTTTGAGGTGTCTGTCGTATCCACTGTTTCTAGCTGACACAAAGATTGGCTCATGGTTGTGTTGATGGTGGGATTTCTTGCTGGATTGGTGCTTGTTTGAAGTGTCATTCTCCTCCTAAACTGTGAGTGAGAATCAAGGCGGTCCCGCGGTGCAGAAAGCACAAATGTGGACATGCTGCTATACTTTGAGTGGAGTCCCTTGGAGGCATGAAGCCGGACCAGGATGCAGGTACGAAAAGTGGAGGCATTATGTTGCCCACTGAATGCAGATCGCTCCCCACTCTCAGGAATCTTCAGTGCCCTGAGTGACTTCTCTGCAGTGTGTGCCAACAGAACCTTGCTCTGTCAGTGAGAATGGTCCACAAGGAACTTCCAAGGCTCACCCCAAGTAGGCCTGTTGACTGTTACGGTGCATGGCAGAGAACAACCAGATATTTGGGAAATATATTTTTCCAGCTCGGAAAGCAAGGTTTCGCTAAGAAAGGGAGACTTCCTTAGAAGAAGATAGCCATAATGGTTTATCTTCAAGGCATTTGTTGAAATGCTTCCATTATTCGAAAGTCTGTCCTTCGTACAGTATGTGCGTATTCATTGGGGAATTTTCTTTGCTGCACACACATATAACTCCTTTTTTCCCCACCTTGTCAAAGTCTTACACTTAGACTACTTCACAGGCTTCATGTCCAGTTTGGAATAGAGTCATCTTGGCTCTGACTCCTTGGCAGAATGAACGACAAGCCCAAACATGTGTATCCGAGTTGTTAAAAGTGCTCCAGCTAGGAATCCCTTTACTCAGGTGTTCCCAATACACTGCAGGAAAAGCCAAGTGGACAAAACTCGTGGAAGAGGTATCCCTGGTTCTCAACCCGGCGGAGGGAACCGAGAGTGGGCAGATTCTAGCCTTGCTAGGGGTCCCGGCCGCTGCCAGGACAGCGCATGCGCAAGTTACGCTGCCGCTCTCCCGTGTCACAAAGGGCCTCAGGTTGCTAAGGAACGAGAACGTATCCTAAAGGCTGCCCGGCAGTCTGACTATGGGAAGGGCTCCCAAAGACTGCAGTCGGTTTTGGAGGTTTTGTGGCCATAGCTGCTTGCTTCAGGGACATGGGGATTCTTCTGCAGCCCTGAGGAACTCCTGAATCCCTGAAGAATGGTGAGTTATAGACTCTTCCTGTAGGATGGTGTACTGCTATGCCCAAGGGCCATCTCCGTTTGTTTTCCATAGGTGGAGGCTTCATAAAGTGCCCCTGGCCAGTCATGGGCCTGCCTTTCTTCTGCCAAAGCACAGAAATTCCTCCCTGATACTAGACATGCAGCCCAGCATCCAGTAACCTCCCGTTGCAGAACTCACCATGAGGCAAGCCCATGTTCAATTAAAGAGCCCACTGGAAATCAATGAAATATGGATATCTTTGAGGTGTCTGTCGTATCCACTGTTTCTAGCTGACACAAAGATTGGCTCATGGTTGTGTTGATGGTGGGATTTCTTGCTGGATTGGTGCTTGTTTGAAGTGTCATTCTCCTCCTAAACTGTGAGTGAGAATCAAGGCGGTCCCGCGGTGCAGAAAGCACAAATGTGGACATGCTGCTATACTTTGAGTGGAGTCCCTTGGAGGCATGAAGCCGGACCAGGATGCAGGTACGAAAAGTGGAGGCATTATGTTGCCCACTGAATGCAGATCGCTCCCCCACTCTCAGGAATCTTCAGTGCCCTGAGTGACTTCTCTGCAGTGTGTGCCAACAGAACCTTGCTCTGTCAGTGAGAATGGTCCACAAGGAACTTCCAAGGCTCACCCCAAGTAGGCCTGTTGACTGTTACGGTGCATGGCAGAGAACAACCAGATATTTGGGAAATATATTTTTCCAGCTCGGAAAGCAAGGTTTCGCTAAGAAAGGGAGACTTCCTTAGAAGAAGATAGCCATAATGGTTTATCTTCAAGGCATTTGTTGAAATGCTTCCATTATTCGAAAGTCTGTCCTTCGTACAGTATGTGCGTATTCATTGGGGAATTTTCATTGCTGCAGACACATATAACTCCTTTTTTCCCCACCTTGTCAAAGTCTTACACTTAGACTACTTCACAGGCTTCATGTCCAGTTTGGAATAGAGTCATCTTGGCTCTGACTCCTTGGCAGAATGAACGACAAGCCCAAACATGTGTATCCGAGTTGTTAAAAGTGCTCCAGCTAGGAATCCCTTTACTCAGGTGTTCCCAATACACTGCAGGAAAAGCCAAGTGGACAAAACTCGTGGAAGAGGTATCCCTGGTTCTCAACCCGGCGGAGGGAACCGAGAGTGGGCAGATTCTAGCCTTGCTAGGGGTCCCGGCCGCTGCCAGGACAGCGCATGCGCAAGTTACGCTGCCGCTCTCCCGTGTCACAAAGGGCCTCAGGTTGCTAAGGAACGAGAACGTATCCTAAAGGCTGCCCGGCAGTCTGACTATGGGAAGGGCTCCCAAAGACTGCAGTCGGTTTTGGAGGTTTTGTGGCCATAGCTGCTTGCTTTAGCGACATGGGGATTCTTCTGCAGCCCTGAGGAACTCCTGAATCCCTGAAGAATGGTGAGTTATAGACTCTTCCTGTAGGATGGTGTACTGCTATGCCCAAGGGCCATCTCCGTTTGGTTTCCATAGGTGGAGGCTTCATAAAGTGCCCCTGGCCAGTCATGGGCCTGCCTTTCTTCTGCCAAAGCACAGAAATTCCTCCCTGATAAGAGACATGCAGCCCAGCATCCAGTAACCTCCCGTTGCAGAACTCACCATGAGGCAAGCCCATGTTCAATTAAAGAGCCCACTGGAAATCAATGAAACATGGATACCTTTGAGGTGTCTGTCGTATCCACTGTTTCTAGCTGACACAAAGATTGGCTCATGGTTGTGTTGATGGTGGGATTTCTTGCTGGATTGGTGCTTGTTTGAAGTGTCATTCTCCTCCTAAACTGTGAGTGAGAATCAAGGCGGTCCCGCGGTGCAGAAAGCACAAATGTGGACATGCTGCTATACTTTGAGTGGAGTCCCTTGGAGGCATGAAGCCGGACCAGGATGCAGGTACGAAAAGTGGAGGCATTATGTTGCCCACTGAATGCAGATCGCTTCCCCACTCTCAAGAATCTTCAGTACCCTCGGTGACTTCTCTGCAGTGTGTGCCAACATAACCATGCTCTGTCAGTGAGAATGGTCCACAAGTAACTTCCAAGGCTCACCCCAAGTAGGCCTGTTGACTGTTACGGTGCATGGCAGAGAACAACCAGATATTTGGGAAATATACTTTTCCAGCTCGGAAAGCAAGGTTTCGCTAAGAAAGGGAGACTTCCTTAGAAGAAGATAGCCATAATGGTTTATCTTCAAGGCATTTGTTGAAATGCTTCCATTATTCGAAAGTCTGTCCTTCGTACAGTACGTGGGTATTCATTGGGGAATTTTCTTTGCTGCACACACATATAACTCCTTTTTTCCCCACCTTGTCAAAGTCTTACACTTAGACTACTTCACAGGCTTCATGTCCAGTTTGGAATAGAGTCATCTTGGCTCTGACTCCTTGGCAGAATGAACGACAAGCCCAAACATGTGTATCCGAGTTGTTAAAAGTGCTCCAGCTAGGAATCCCTTTACTCAGGTGTTCCCAATACACTGCAGGAAAAGCCAAGTGGACAAAACTCGTGGAAGAGGTATCCCTGGTTCTCAACCCGGCGGAGGGAACCGAGAGTGGGCAGATTCTAGCCTTGCTAGGGGTCCCGGCCGCTGCCAGGACAGCGCATGCGCAAGTTACGCTGCCGCTCTCCCGTGTCACAAAGGGCCTCAGGTTGCTAAGGAACGAGAACGTATCCTAAAGGCTGCCCGGCAGTCTGACTATGGGAAGGGCTCCCAAAGACTGCAGTCGGTTTTGGAGGTTTTGTGGCCATAGCTGCTTGCTTCAGGGACATGGGGATTCTTCTGCAGCCCTGAGGAACTCCTGAATCCCTGAAGAATGGTGAGTTATAGACTCTTCCTGTAGGATGGTGTACTGCTATGCCCAAGGGCCATCTCCGTTTGGTTTCCATAGGTGGAGGCTTCATAAAGTGCCCCTGGCCAGTCATGGGCCTGCCTTTCTTCTGCCAAAGCACAGAAATTCCTCCCTGATAATAGACATGCAGCCCAGCATCCAGTAACCTCCCGTTGCAGAACTCACCATGAGGCAAGCCCATGTTCAATTAAAGAGCCCACTGGAAATCAATGAAATATGGATATCTTTGAGGTGTCTGTCGTATCCACTGTTTCTAGCTGACACAAAGATTGGCTCATGGTTGTGTTGATGGTGGGATTTCTTGCTGGATTGGTGCTTGTTTGAAGTGTCATTCTCCTCCTAAACTGTGAGTGAGAATCAAGGCGGTCCCGCGGTGCAGAAAGCACAAATGTGGACATGCTGCTATACTTTGAGTGGAGTCCCTTGGAGGCATGAAGCCGGACCAGGATGCAGGTACGAAAAGTGGAGGCATTATGTTGCCCACTGAATGCAGATCGCTTCCCACTCTCAGGAATCTTCAGTGCCCTGAGTGACTTCTCTGCAGTGTGTGCCAACAGAACCTTGCTCTGTCAGTGAGAATGGTCCACAAGGAACTTCCAAGGCTCACCCCAAGTAGGCCTGTTGACTGTTACGGTGCATGGCAGAGAACAACCAGATATTTGGGAAATATATTTTTCCAGCTCGGAAAGCAAGGTTTCGCTAAGAAAGGGAGACTTCCTTAGAAGAAGATAGCCATAATGGTTTATCTTCAAGGCATTTGTTGAAATGCTTCCATTATTCGAAAGTCTGTCCTTCGTACAGTACGTGGGTATTCATTGGGGAATTTTCTTTGCTGCACACACATATAACTCCTTTTTTCCCCACCTTGTCAAAGTCTTACACTTAGACTACTTCACAGGCTTCATGTCCAGTTTGGAATAGAGTCATCTTGGCTCTGACTCCTTGGCAGAATGAACGACAAGCCCAAACATGTGTATCCGAGTTGTTAAAAGTGCTCCAGCTAGGAATCCCTTTACTCAGGTGTTCCCAATACACTGCAGGAAAAGCCAAGTGGACAAAACTCGTGGAAGAGGTATCCCTGGTTCTCAACCCGGCGGAGGGAACCGAGAGTGGGCAGATTCTAGCCTTGCTAGGGGTCCCGGCCGCTGCCAGGACAGCGCATGCGCAAGTTACGCTGCCGCTCTCCCGTGTCACAAAGGGCCTCAGGTTGCTAAGGAACGAGAACGTATCCTAAAGGCTGCCCGGCAGTCTGACTATGGGAAGGGCTCCCAAAGACTGCAGTCGGTTTTGGAGGTTTTGTGGCCATAGCTGCTTGCTTTAGGGACATGGGGATTCTTCTGCAGCCCTGAGGAACTCCTGAATCCCTGAAGAATGGTGAGTTATAGACTCTTCCTGTAGGATGGTGTACTGCTATGCCCAAGGGCCATCTCCGTTTGTTTTCCATAGGTGGAGGCTTCATAAAGTGCCCCTGGCCAGTCATGGGCCTGCCTTTCTTCTGCCAAAGCACAGAAATTCCTCCCTGATAATAGACATGCAGCCCAGCATCCAGTAACCTCCCGTTGCAGAACTCACCATGAGGCAAGCCCATGTTCAATTAAAGAGCCCACTGGAAATCAATGAAATATGGATATCTTTGAGGTGTCTGTCGTATCCACTGTTTCTAGCTGACACAAAGATTGGCTCATGGTTGTGTTGATGGTGGGATTTCTTGCTGGATTGGTGCTTGTTTGAAGTGTCATTCTCCTCCTAAACTGTGAGTGAGAATCAAGGCGGTCCCGCGGTGCAGAAAGCACAAATGTGGACATGCTGCTATACTTTGAGTGGAGTCCCTTGGAGGCATGAAGCCGGACCAGGATGCAGGTACGAAAAGTGGAGGCATTATGTTGCCCACTGAATGCAGATCGCTTCCCACTCTCAGGAATCTTCAGTGCCCTGAGTGACTTCTCTGCAGTGTGTGCCAACAGAACCTTGCTCTGTCAGTGAGAATGGTCCACAAGGAACTTCCAAGGCTCACCCCAAGTAGGCCTGTTGACTGTTACGGTGCATGGCAGAGAACAACCAGATATTTGGGAAATATATTTTTCCAGCTCGGAAAGCAAGGTTTCGCTAAGAAAGGGAGACTTCCTTAGAAGAAGATAGCCATAATGGTTTATCTTCAAGGCATTTGTTGAAATGCTTCCATTATTCGAAAGTCTGTCCTTCGTACAGTACGTGGGTATTCATTGGGGAATTTTCTTTGCTGCACACACATATAACTCCTTTTTTCCCCACCTTGTCAAAGTCTTACACTTAGACTACTTCACAGGCTTCATGTCCAGTTTGGAATAGAGTCATCTTGGCTCTGACTCCTTGGCAGAATGAACGACAAGCCCAAACATGTGTATCCGAGTTGTTAAAAGTGCTCCAGCTAGGAATCCCTTTACTCAGGTGTTCCCAATACACTGCAGGAAAAGCCAAGTGGACAAAACTCGTGGAAGAGGTATCCCTGGTTCTCAACCCGGCGGAGGGAACCGAGAGTGGGCAGATTCTAGCCTTGCTAGGGGTCCCGGCCGCTGCCAGGACAGCGCATGCGCAAGTTACGCTGCCGCTCTCCCGTGTCACAAAGGGCCTCAGGTTGCTAAGGAACGAGAACGTATCCTAAAGGCTGCCCGGCAGTCTGACTATGGGAAGGGCTCCCAAAGACTGCAGTCGGTTTTGGAGGTTTTGTGGCCATAGCTGCTTGCTTTAGGGACATGGGGATTCTTCTGCAGCCCTGAGGAACTCCTGAATCCCTGAAGAATGGTGAGTTATAGACTCTTCCTGTAGGATGGTGTACTGCTATGCCCAAGGGCCATCTCCGTTTGGTTTCCATAGGTGGAGGCTTCATAAAGTGCCCCTGGCCAGTCATGGGCCTGCCTTTCTTCTGCCAAAGCACAGAAATTCCTCCCTGATAATAGACATGCAGCCCAGCATCCAGTAACCTCCCGTTGCAGAACTCACCATGAGGCAAGCCCATGTTCAATTAAAGAGCCCACTGGAAATCAATGAAACATGGAAACCTTTGAGGTGTCTGTCCTGTCCACTGCTTATAGCTGACACAAAGATTGGCTAATCGCTGTCTTGATGGAGGGATTTCTTGCTGGATTAGTGATTGTTAGAAGTGTCATTCTCATCCTAAACTACAGGTGAGAATCAAGGTGGTTCTTAGGTGCAGAAAGCACAAATGTGGACATGCTGCTATACTTTGACTGAAGTCCCTTGGAGGCATGAAGCCGGACCAGGATGCAGGTACGAAAAGTGGAGGCATTGTGTTGCCCACGGAATGCAGATCGCTTCCCACTCTCAGGAATCTTCAGTGCCCTGAGTGACTTCTCTGCAGTGTGTGCCAACAGAACCTTGCTCTGTCAGTGAGAATGGGCCACAAGTAACTTCCAAGGCTCACCCCAAGTAGGCCTGTTGACTGTTACGGTGCATGGCAGAGAACAACCAGATATTTGGGAAATATACTTTTCCAGCTCGGAAAGCAAGGTTTCGCTAAGAAAGGGAGACTTCCTTAGAAGAAGATAGCCATAATGGTTTATCTTCAAGGCGTTTGTTGAAATGCTTCCATTATTCTAAAGTCTGTTCTTCTTACAGTACGTGGGTATTCATTGGGGAATTTTCTTTGCTGCAGACACATATAACTCCTTTTTTCCCCACCTTGTCAAAGTCTTACACTTAGACTACTTGGCAGGCTTCATGTCCAGTTTGGAATAGAGTCATCTGGGCTCTGACTCCTTGGCAGAAAGAACGACAAGCCCAAACATGTGTATCCGAGTTATTAAAAGTGCTCCAGCTAGGAATCCCTTTACTCAGGTGTTCCCAATACACTGCAGGAAAAGCCAAGTGGACAAAACTCGTGGAAGAGGTATCCCTGGTTCTCAACCCGGCGGAGGGAACCGAGAGTGGGCAGATTCTAGCCTTGCTAGGGGTCCTGGCCGCTGCCAGGACAGCGCATGCGCAAGTTACGCTGCCGCTCTCCCGTGTCACAAAGGGCCTCAGGTTGCTAAGGAACGAGAACGTATCCTAAAGGCTGCCCGGCAGTCTGACTATGGGAAGGGCTCCCAAAGACTGCAGTCGGTTTTGGAGGTTTTGTGGCCATAGCTGCTTGCTTTAGCGACATGGGGATTCTTCTGCAGCCCTGAGGAACTCCTGAATCCCTGAAGAATGGTGAGTTATAGACTCTTCCTGTAGGATGGTGTACTGCTATGCCCAAGGGCCATCTCCGTTTGTTTTCCATAGGTGGAGGCTTCATAAAGTGCCCCTGGCCAGTCATGGGCCTGCCTTTCTTCTGCCAAAGCACAGAAATTCCTCCCTGATAATAGACATGCAGCCCAGCATCCAGTAACCTCCCGTTGCAGAACTCACCATGAGGCAAGCCCATGTTCAATTAAAGAGCCCACTGGAAATCAATGAAATATGGATATCTTTGAGGTGTCTGTCGTATCCACTGTTTCTAGCTGACACAAAGATTGGCTCATGGTTGTGTTGATGGTGGGATTTCTTGCTGGATTGGTGCTTGTTTGAAGTGTCATTCTCCTCCTAAACTGTGAGTGAGAATCAAGGCGGTCCCGCGGTGCAGAAAGCACAAATGTGGACATGCTGCTATACTTTGAGTGGAGTCCCTTGGAGGCATGAAGCCGGACCAGGATGCAGGTACGAAAAGTGGAGGCATTATGTTGCCCACTGAATGCAGATCGCTCCCCACTCTCAGGAATCTTCAGTGCCCTGAGTGACTTCTCTGCAGTGTGTGCCAACAGAACCTTGCTCTGTCAGTGAGAATGGTCCACAAGGAACTTCCAAGGCTCACCCCAAGTAGGCCTGTTGACTGTTACGGTGCATGGCAGAGAACAACCAGATATTTGGGAAATATATTTTTCCAGCTCGGAAAGCAAGGTTTCGCTAAGAAAGGGAGACTTCCTTAGAAGAAGATAGCCATAATGGTTTATCTTCAAGGCATTTGTTGAAATGCTTCCATTATTCGAAAGTCTGTCCTTCGTACAGTATGTGCGTATTCATTGGGGAATTTTCATTGCTGCAGACACATATAACTCCTTTTTTCCCCACCTTGTCAAAGTCTTACACTTAGACTACTTCACAGGCTTCATGTCCAGTTTGGAATAGAGTCATCTTGGCTCTGACTCCTTGGCAGAATGAACGACAAGCCCAAACATGTGTATCCGAGTTGTTAAAAGTGCTCCAGCTAGGAATCCCTTTACTCAGGTGTTCCCAATACACTGCAGGAAAAGCCAAGTGGACAAAACTCGTGGAAGAGGTATCCCTGGTTCTCAACCCGGCGGAGGGAACCGAGAGTGGGCAGATTCTAGCCTTGCTAGGGGTCCCGGCCGCTGCCAGGACAGCGCATGCGCAAGTTACGCTGCCGCTCTCCCGTGTCACAAAGGGCCTCAGGTTGCTAAGGAACGAGAACGTATCCTAAAGGCTGCCCGGCAGTCTGACTATGGGAAGGGCTCCCAAAGACTGCAGTCGGTTTTGGAGGTTTTGTGGCCATAGCTGCTTGCTTTAGCGACATGGGGATTCTTCTGCAGCCCTGAGGAACTCCTGAATCCCTGAAGAATGGTGAGTTATAGACTCTTCCTGTAGGATGGTGTACTGCTATGCCCAAGGGCCATCTCCGTTTGGTTTCCATAGGTGGAGGCTTCATAAAGTGCCCCTGGCCAGTCATGGGCCTGCCTTTCTTCTGCCAAAGCACAGAAATTCCTCCCTGATAATAGACATGCAGCCCAGCATCCAGTAACCTCCCGTTGCAGAACTCACCATGAGGCAAGCCCATGTTCAATTAAAGAGCCCACTGGAAATCAATGAAATATGGATATCTTTGAGGTGTCTGTCGTATCCACTGTTTCTAGCTGACACAAAGATTGGCTCATGGTTGTGTTGATGGTGGGATTTCTTGCTGGATTGGTGCTTGTTTGAAGTGTCATTCTCCTCCTAAACTGTGAGTGAGAATCAAGGCGGTCCCGCGGTGCAGAAAGCACAAATGTGGACATGCTGCTATACTTTGAGTGGAGTCCCTTGGAGGCATGAAGCCGGACCAGGATGCAGGTACGAAAAGTGGAGGCATTATGTTGCCCACTGAATGCAGATCGCTTCCCACTCTCAGGAATCTTCAGTGCCCTGAGTGACTTCTCTGCAGTGTGTGCCAACAGAACCTTGCTCTGTCAGTGAGAATGGTCCACAAGGAACTTCCAAGGCTCACCCCAAGTAGGCCTGTTGACTGTTACGGTGCATGGCAGAGAACAACCAGATATTTGGGAAATATACTTTTCCAGCTCGGAAAGCAAGGTTTCGCTAAGAAAGGGAGACTTCCTTAGAAGAAGATAGCCATAATGGTTTATCTTCAAGGCATTTGTTGAAATGCTTCCATTATTCGAAAGTCTGTCCTTCGTACAGTATGTGCGTATTCATTGGGGAATTTTCATTGCTGCAGACACATATAACTCCTTTTTTCCCCACCTTGTCAAAGTCTTACACTTAGACTACTTGGCAGGCTTCATGTCCAGTTTGGAATAGAGTCATCTGGGCTCTGACTCCTTGGCAGAAAGAACGACAAGCCCAAACATGTGTATCCGAGTTATTAAAAGTGCTCCAGCTAGGAATCCCTTTACTCAGGTGTTGCCAATACACTGCAGGAAAAGCCAAGTTGACAAAACTCGTGGAAGAGGTGTCCCTGGTTCTCAACCCGGTGGAGGGAACCGAGAGTGGGCAGATTCTAGCCTTGCTAGGGGTCCTGGCCGCTGCCAGGACAGCGCATGCGCAAGTTACGCTGCCGCTCTCCCGTGTCACAAAGGGCCTCAGGTTGCTAAGGAACGAGAACGTATCCTAAAGGCTGCCCGGCAGTCTGACTATGGGAAGGGCTCCCAAAGACTGCAGTCGGTTTTGGAGGTTTTGTGGCCATAGCTGCTTGCTTTGGGGACATGGGGATTCTTCTGCAGCCCTGAGGAACTCCTGAATCCCTGAAGAATGGTGAGTTATAGACTCTTCCTGTAGGATGGTGCACTGCTATGCCCAAGGGCCATCTCCGTTTGGTTGCCATAGGTGGAGGCTTCATAAAGTGCCCCTGGCCAGTCATGGGCCTGCCTTTCTTCTGCCAAAGCACAGAAATTCCTCCCTGATAATAGACATGCAGCCCAGCATCCAGTAACCTCCCGTTGCAGAACTCACCATGAGGCAAGCCCATGTTCAATTAAAGAGCCCACTGGAAATCAATGAAACATGGATACCTTTGAGGTGTCTGTCGTGTCCACTGTTTCTAGCTGACACAAAGATTGGCTCATGGTTGTCTTGATGTTGGGATTTCTTGCTGGATTAGTGCTTGTTAGGAGTGTCATTCTCATCCTAAACTATAAGTGAGAATCAAGGTGTTCCTGCAGTACAGAAAGCACAAATGTGGACATGCTGCTATACTTTGAGTGGAGTCCCTTGGAGGCATGAATGTGGACCAGGATGCAGGTACACAAAATGGAGGCATTATGTTGCCCACTGAATAGAGATTGTTTCCCACTCAGAAATATTCAGTGCCCTGAGTGATTTCTCTGCAGTGAGAGCCAACATAACCTGGCTCTGTCAGTGAGAATGTTCCACAAGTAAGTGCCAAGGCTCACAAAAAGTATGCCTGTTACCTGTTGCTGTGTATGGCACACAACAACCAGAGATGTGGTGAATATCATGTTCCAGCTTGGAAAGCAAGATTTGGTTAAGTAAGTAGACTTCCTTTGAAGAAGATTGCCATAATGGTTTATCTTCAAGGCATTTGTTTAAAGACTTCCAATATTCTAAGGAGTTGTCTTCATACAGTCCATGTATTTTCATTGGGGAACTTTTTATGTTCTGTAGACACTTATATCTCCTTTTTTCCCTCTCTTGTCATCTTCTCACACTTGCGCTGCTTCACAGGCCTCATATCCAGTTCCTAATAGGGTCCTTTCAGCTCTACCTTCTTGGCAGAATCAGCTACAAACCCAAAAATGTGTATCTGAATTAGACATGGGGAGAACCAGCTGTCCCCCTCAGATGATAACACACCTTCAAGTGTCCATGGAGAGTTGGAATCATCACCAGAGTTGCATCTGCCAAATACACTTCTACTTAATTTCAAGGCACAGCCTTACAAATATTAGTCACCTAAATGCATGTGTTTGAAACAAATGTCTTGACCATTATGGATCCCCCAAAACTGAGCATGCTCTGGAGCTTAGTGTCCAACTTCTTAGTTATTATACTATGAGCCTGGTTTTGATCATCCATGCTAGTTAGGAGACCAGAAGGAATCCTAGACATCATCCAACTCGCTCCCCATTTATAGTTAAGGTAGGCCAGGTTTGGATAGAGGAGAGTTGCTCAAGGTGACCAGGATGCTGAATCTCAACTTGGATTGAGAGCATCTCTAGCCCCAGGTCCCCCAGAAGTTCCCCCGGGGTGGACACTCCAGGAAAAGTTCCCAGAGTCCAGAGGCACAGCATGGTGGGAGGGATTTCATGAGAGAACTTCCAAGACTTCTGGCCTCATAGTGGAAGGTGTGGGGACCGCTGTCCAGTGGCCACCTAGTAGATGAAGGAAAATGTCATCAAGCAGAGAGTGTGGGGACCGTGTCCAGTGCCTGCCCAGTAGCCCAAGGAAAATGTCATCAACTAGACACCCAGCTGAAGAACTTTCCAGCCTCCAAGACGGGCACATCTGTGTGGGTCTACAGGAGTCCTGCACTTGCACGTTCCAAACCACACCCAAGGAAGACAGAGTTAGGACTGAGCAATAGAGAAACCCACTCTCCACCCTTTCCTGGACCAGTGAGCTCCATCCTCTCCCCTATGTCTCTCAAACCACCTCCCATGTCCCTGCAGCTTTCACAGGGCAGCCATGCGGAAAGCTGCCTACACATCTCAAAACAGCTGTTAACAGGGCGTGATTATGCTTCTCCTCATCACCTGTCATCTCCTGGGACTGAGCTGGGATGGAGGCAGCTTTCATTTGTAAGGCCCAGGAGTGCAGGAAAAATGTCTCCTCCTGGCACCGACAACGCCAGGCAAACAAGCAGGGAGGTGACCTGTAAAATAAAGATCGCTGCATTTAGGAAATCGATTGAACATTGCTTTATGCTGTAGGGTATCGCCCTCCGTCTATCATGCAAATAATGTTTATTGAATAGTTCTCACTGATTTAGAAGTATTCAAGGCATAGGTAAGGGAAAGGAGAGGTGAGTCTAGTGTTGAAAGGTTAAGAGCTTAAGATAAAACCATCAATCGGATGGGAGAGATGGTGCATCTTTGCATTCTCATCTGACATGAGTCCAGTACCCCAATCCCTGTTGTTTGTCCCTCCATGGATTCAATGCCTACTTATGTGAAGGGAGTAATTGTCATTTTAGTGCCCAGTGTGATCACTTTTACATGAGAGTTTTAAGGATGTTAGTATCCTCTCCAAGTATATTAACATCTGTGATGAAACAGGGTGTAAATTAACACATCTGCACACCAATTCTGCAACATCACACCTGCCTTTGTTTTGCACTTCCTACCATGCTCATCACCATGGAGTTTTCCACTTCTTCTCACAAAGTTCCTTTCTCCCTCCCCACCACTGGCATCAGCTTCAAAATATGCAATCAAGTGCTAAATAGAATTACTAAGAACACACTTCAGCCAAAAACTCAGAAACGATTTTAGAGCTGCTTTCTGGCAGCTTCCTCCTGCCCTGGTTAAGTGGAGAGAGTTGGTGCTTTACAGGACTTTTTAATATTGCCATGGAAATGGCCTTCTTGAAGGGTTTATGCTCTGTTATCAAATTAGACCCATTGATTTTCTCTGTGCTCGGGAGGGAAGGGTGCAAGCCTGGCTTTATGAAGTTATAATGAACTGGGCAAAAAGGCTTCGATATGATCATGTGAGCAGTTTAAAACTAATCTGTCCAAGCTCAATAGAGGATTTCACTGGCCTCAGAAACACAATCAGTAAACAGCTTGGCGGGGGACGTCAGCGCACGGGTCAGAGTCGCTCGGTGTCCATCCGCGTTGGGGGTTGGAAAACGCCTCCTGGGTCCCTTCGGACCCCCGCGCTGGCAGACCCCGTGCTCCCTGCGCAGAGGCCAGATTTGCAGCCGATTTCAATTCCTTTTTCCTCCTGTGTTGTCAGATGGCTTCGGAAACGCAGCAGAGGAGGGGAGGACAAAGCCCGGCTGCACAGACTCTGGTCTCGCCACGTTTCTCAAAGGCCGCTGTCCCAAGCCAGGCGCTAAAGGGGAGGGCTTCAGGGATGGGATTTCCAGCCCGAGAACCCCATTCTCCCTCGGATTAAGGAGATTACAAACCATTAAGTGACCGTCCTCCAACTCCCCAGAGCAGATTTGCTTTTCTCCGAGCCTCCTTCGGAGGGCCAGACCCTGCGCCAAGAAAGGGGTCCGTTAGCGTGACAAAACCCGTGTCTCCACCAGCACAAATGGCTTCCAACTTGGCAAGGCCATTGTCCCAAACTCCAACGAGGGGCTCCCTCCCCTTTTTTCTAATTTTCCCATTTGAAGCTCAAGGTGTCATATTAATTATTTAAATCTTAGGAAGATTTCAGCTGTATTCTCAGCCCTGCTCGGTGCCAGAAGGCCTGCAATCTGCGTTAGCTTTTCTTAATTAGAGCCGAGACAAGAAATTTGATCTCCATGAATATAATTGCCAAACAGAAAAAAAAAAAAAAATCACGAGTAAGCCTTCCTGCCCGATTTATCCTTTACCTGTTTTCTGCCTTCGCTGTTTTTTATGCTCTATTAGACTTTGATTTACCTTGTCCCGAGTCACATGAAACAACCTCATGACAAGGGAACTTAAACAGCTTCAAAGGTCCAGATGCAACGCTCGTTAAAGGCCTTGAGCAGCGGCCCCGCATTTGCTTGGAGCCCGGGCGTGGTTTATTTTCAGAGGCTGGGGGGCTGGAGGTGGGTGGGTGGTGGGTTTGGGCGCGCGCCTAGTGATGTCCGTATCACAGGTTTCCCTGCCGGGACTGATCTGCCTCACTAACGACCTTACTTCCTGGTTGTCGTTGGATGGGATGAATCCGAGGGCACCACGCTCCTCAGAGAGATGTTCCTGCGTGTTCCGACTTGGCCTCGCTTCAGCGGTACTTGGATGCGCAAGGGTCACCGCCGAGGGCTTGCCTTGTAACAATATTTGCTTATTTACATTTTCCTTCCTGAAAAAGCACCGGATGCAAGAAATGAAGTCAAATTAGCCAAGCTTCATGGAACATAAAAATCTTTCCAACTTTAGTGGCACCTGAGCTCTGGTAATGTCCCCTCTTCTGCAGGGGCAGATGCAGAAATCAAAGGGACACCAAAAACCAACGCTCTGAGCCCGGCCCTGGAGCTCCAGAACCAGGTGAGGCTGGTAGGTGTTCAGGATCTCCAGTGATGCAGTATCTGTGCAGCTTTCATTAGCTTTGTGCATCAGAGAGCCCGCCAACCCATGACAGAAGGCTTCTCGGAGTGACCCAGTCTTGTGTCATCCAGGGTCAGGGGCGGTTTCCCACAGAAATGTTCTGAAATGACTGTCAGAGAGCCACTGTCAAAATGCGAGAGATGAGCAAAATCCTGAGGTCTGAGCTTTGGGATCTAAATGCTACCCAGGCTGTTTGATGCCTTTTGATAAAAGCCTGCATATTTTACAGTGCGAAATGACTGGGGTTTATGGCTGTGGAGATCATGAGATTCCCTCTCTGGCGGGCACTCAGAGACAAAAGGAGGAACTGCTCCCTGATCTGGGGATCCCAGGGGCTGGATCCACGGCTTCAAGATCCAGCACAGCCTCGGGGTGTATGGTCCCCCATACTTTTGTGCTTCAGCCTTCTGGGTCAGGCCCTATAACTGGGAGAAGCTCAGAAGCACCCATTTATCCACCTGGGATGTTGTCATGCTCTGAGGCAGGACACTGGAGGAAACACAGAGACTCAGCATGGAAAGAGTCCGCACAGGTGGAACGCAAAGGTAGGGCTCACCTGGCCAGGTGGCCCAACAGGTTTTACAGCTGCAGACTGTTATGGACTGAATTGCATCTCCCACAAAAGCCTCATGCCATGGGTGGGAACCCATTTCTAAATGGGGCCTTGGGAGATGGAGTTGGCCAGGGTGAGGCCAAACGAGTAGGTCTTCATCCATCCTATGGGACTGGAGTCCTTCGAGCAGAGGAGACTTGGGCCCAAAGGGGGTGGGCACATGATGGAGGCAGAGGCTGGTTACGGATGCTGGGGAGCCACCAGAGCACCACCGACTCAGAGAAAGCAGAGCCTGCGATGCCTGGATGTTGGACCTGCAGCCCTTGAGCTGTGAGATGATGAATCCCTGCTGTTTAAGCCCACCAGGCAGTGCCATTTGTCCTGGCAATCCCCAGGCATGCTAAGAAGCAGGCATAAGATGTGGGCTGCAGCTTACCTGAAAAATTTGCAAAATCACTAAGACTCTCCAATAGGCCACAGAGCAGAGCTGAGTAGTCACTTCTTTTATTATTAATCTTCATGGAGATCAGACTATGGGGTTCACTAAACAGCCTTCCTCCGCCCTTGCAAAACCTCCCCATGGGCAGGAGATGACACACACCTCCCAGGCTTACAGAGATGCTTCTGGATGCTCAGCCCCTCCCCCAGGAATCAACCCCTCCCCCATCCCGCACACCCTTCCTCATCTCTCGCCCCTTCTCCCCCATCCGTCATATCCCTCCTCTATCCCTCATCCCTTCTCCCCATCCCTTGCATCCCACCCCCAGGCCTTGTACCCATCCTCCAGTCCTCATCCCTGTCCCCCATCTTTTCCTCCCCCATCTCTCACTCCCCCTTCCCAGCCCCCCCCCATGTACCTACCATATGCCCGGCTCAGACTGGCTTGCAGAAGCTAAGGGTGGGTGAAATCAGACCTGGTGGAGAATTTACACTGTGGAAACCAGCAGAGGCTACAGGGAAGGCATGGACCCCAGAGAGCTACCAGCTCCCTCTGCCCCTGTGGATCCCAGAGCCCAGGCACCCCCAGTTGGGAGTGCGGCAGGGGTCATGGGTCATCTACATGGTGTTTCTCAGGGGTGACCATGCCTGGGGACTGAGCACAAATGCAGAGCCTGCATCGGTGGGTCCAGGGGGTGGGGGCTGCAAGTCTGCATTTCCAGGCAGTTCCCAGGAGGCAGGAGGCTGTGGTCCAGGGACCCCAATTTCATCTGCAAAGACCTAGGTCAGGGGTCAGCAAACTGCAGGCCATGGGCCAAAAGGTCCTAGGTCAGAGGTCAGCATAGTATGGGCTGTGGGCTAAAAGGACATAGGTCAGGGGTCAGCAAACTACAGGCAATGGTACAAAGGGACTTAGGTCAGAGGTCAGCAAACTGTGGGCCATGGGCCAAATGGACCTAGGTCAGGGGTCAGCAAACCACAGGCCATGGGGCAAAAGGACCTAGGTCAAAGTTCAGCAAACTGCAGGCCATATGCCAAATCCAGCCCCTCACCTGATTTTGAAAATGAAGTTTTCACACAGCTATGCCCATTTGTCTACGTATGGTCAAGGGAGGCTTCTGTGCTACAAAGCAGAATTTTAGTTACAATAGAGACTGTACAGCCTGCAAAAAATGCAAATAATGACCATCTGACCCTCTCCAGAAACATCATGCCCACCTTTAATCTGGGTGATCAATCCTGTCCCTCCTGGAGCCTAGCGGGAACTCAGAGATTAGATGCACATCATTTGAGGGGGAAAAGCCCCAAGTCACACACTGCAATCTCCCCACCAGCTGATGGAGAAACTAGGGCAGGAGGGTGTAGCAGGAAGACCACGGCTTTTATTAGAGAAAAGAATGAGCTCCATCCACCAGCAGGTGAATGAATAAACAACATGTGCTCCATACACACAAGGAAGATGTGCTCAGTCTTAAGAAGGAATGAAGTTCTGATGCACGCAACCAAATGGGCGGACCTCGAAAACATTACGCTGAGTCAAATAAGTCATACAGAAAAGTATGTACGATACCATTTATGTGGACTACCTAGAATATGCAAATTCATAGAGACAGAAAATATTTTGGAGGTTACCAGGGTGAAGGAAGGGGGAGATGGGTAATTAGTGGTTAATGGGTGCAGAGTTTTTGTTTGAGATGGTGCTTTGGTTTGCTAAAGATGCCAGAAGGCATTTTACCAGAACTGGATTGGCTTTTACAATGGGGATTTATTAACTTACAATTTACAGTTCTGAGGCTGTGCAAATGCCCAACTCGAAGCAACAGGATGATGCCTGGACTCTGCTGGCCCTTCTCTCCAGAGTTTCATTGCTTTCAGTTTTTTTGCTTCAGTGGCTTCCTCTCTGAGCTTCTGTGGGTTCTCTCTAAGCTTCTCCAGGGCTTTTTGCGGGTGTCTGAGCTTGTGCCTCGACTTACCAGGCCTGGGCCAGGGGACTTGATATCACCCCCTGGGGAGGGTAGTAGGTACGGGCGTGAGTGCCCTCTGCAGCCCCCCCGAGCCTGAGGAGCGAGGTCAAGGCAGCTCCCTTTTCCTCACCCAAAATGCCACTGGCAGGGGAGGCTTGCCGGAGGAAACCGCCTTTCTCCCAACTGCCCTTTCCCCAATTCCTTATCTTACCCACATACTCCCTTGTGCCAAGGCCACTCCTGCCACCGCCAGTGCGCATGCACCGTGGCCAGAACAACCCCCGCCCGCTGCAACGGCTCCTGAATCCTCTCAGAACCAATCCTAGCCCCTCTCCCTTCAATATTGCCATTTTAGGCTACTTCACCTCCTTTCCAGCCCTGCCCCTCTTACCAGCCTATATAACCTGTAATCACCCCTGAATAAATCTCTTTGGCGCATACCCCTACTGGATGAAGAGTGTTTTTGTCCTTATCGCCGCCCTCCTTGCACGCCTCTCGCCGAGGACTTTGGCCACGTCCTCCGCCTCGCCCTCGCCTCCGGGAAAGAGCCCCCGCCGCCGGTACCCTTTAAGCAGCCCCGAGAGCTGAGGGCTCGGCTACCGGCCGCCACTCCCCCTAGAAGCAGTAACCCCGACCGCAACTGGTGCCCCGTGTGAGGAGACGTCCCACACGACAGTTTGGCAGGTCGCCCGCTCGCCCGGACGCCCCTCCAGCTTCCCGTTTCCTCGCCTGCAAGGTAAGGGCCGCCTCTCCCTCGCCGCTTCCGGAGCCGTGGGAGGTTCCTTGCTCCGAAGCCGCTCCTCCCTTCCCCCACGCTCTCTTCATCCAGTAGGAACTCCTCCCTTCCCCCACGCTCTCTTCGTCCTCTTGTATGCGCACTTCTATGACCCCCGTTCCTCCTAACACTCTCCCTCTTCCCCTCCATTACTTTGCTGTAGTTCTTTGTATCTTTATTTCCTCATTTGGTGCCGTGTGCCTCTTTGCAACCGCCCCCCCTGACTGCTCTCGTTGCCAAAGGGCACTGCTTTCTGCTCTCGCCGTCTCCTTCGGCCTTGCAGCCACAGTTTATCTCATTCTCTCTGCTCGATAAACAACTCCTCCTTCTCCTCCCTGCCAGCCGGCCGGCCCGGCTCGGGAACAACTCCCCCTCCTCTCCCCTCAGCTATGGGTAATCGTATATCTACATGTCAGGCACCTCAAGTTCGTGCTCTGGCGGGTCTCCTAGACACGCATCGCTGTAAAGTGTCTGTCCGGCAGCTGCAGATATACTGGGATCTCCTGCTGCCCTTTAACCCATGGCTCACCACTTGCCATCTTTGGGACCCTGTTACTTATGATCGCCTTATTGATCGAGTCACTAACGCCATGGAACATGAGAGCAAGCGTTTCCCTCCCGGCTTGCTCCCCACCTTAATAACCATCCGCTCCTGCCTTCAAGGCTCCCTCCCCCCTGATAGAGGCCCCGTTAAATCCAAGCGATGACATCAGCCCTAAGCTGAGCCGGAAACCGCATACGCTTTACCCCGCCCTTTCACAGGGCGGAGCTAGTCCACCATCTTATGCCTTGGGCCCCACCCTTTCACAGGGCGGGGCTGATCCACCATCTTGTGTCTTAGCCACGCCCACCGTGCCGCCATCTTGCGACGCTTGGGGCCTCCCACTCCCGCCTCTCCCTCCGGCGAGCTCCCCTTCGGAGCCGCTACCGGCAGCTGCCGCCGCTCCTTCCACCCTGCCGACTAACAACCCCTGGCTGCCTTCTGCACCTCAAGGCAACCCTTGGGGCAACGCTCCCCCTACCCCCACTCCCGCGCCAAGTCCTCTGCAAGCGTGTCCTCCTTTCTCTCGTGCTTTTCGCTGCTTTCCTCTTAACCTTGCCCCCACCCCACAGAGGCCGCATGACTGGTATCCCATTGACTTAGATACTATCAAGCAGCTTCGCAAGGCCGTCAAGGAGGACGGGTTAGGTAGCCCATATGCTTCCCAAATACTACAGGATCTCGCCATGAACTATTGCCTCCCCCAAGACTGGGCCTCGCTTGCCCGTTCAATTTTTAACCCCGGTCAGTTTGTTGACTGGCGTGCTCACTTCCAGGCAGAAGCAGCTAAGCAAAGTGAGCAAGATGCAGCCATTGGAGTCTATCATCCCCCTGAAGCCTATCTAGGCACGGGAGCGTTTCTAAATGCGTCTGCTTATATTAATGCACCTGCCACCTTTTGGCCTATTCTTTGGGGAATCGCCTTACGAGCATTTGCCAACTGCTCTACCTGTCGGCCTAATAAATTCACCAAGCTCTTCCAGGAGCCGAGTAAGCCTTTCGCCACCTTTGTCTCCAGAGTCGAAGAAACCTGCGCTCAAAAGGTAAGTGATCCCCAGGCCCAATATTACATGTGCCCATCCTCAAATCCTGGAAAATCGTACTGCAATTCCCCCAACAAGTACTACTGTGCATACTGGGGGTGTGAAACATTAGCCACTAATTGGAAGCCTCCTGTTCCTAATCATTACCTTACCTTAAAATGGGCCCCTACAAGGTGCAAACTCCCTACTGTTAACTGGCTCGGCCAAGAAAGTAAGGGATCCTGCACACATCTTAATCTTACAGTGCAGCTCCCCACTAATCCCTCCTGGTTACTCAGTCAAACTTGGGGCTTCAGAATCTATGAGAAAGGAGCCAACCGAGGATCACTTATTCTTATAAAAAAGGAGGCTGTAAGCCAACCATACCAAAATACTGCTTTAAAAACACCCTCTGGCATAGGTCCCAATAAAGTCATTAACCCCTTTTTTCCACAGCTCTCCAGCCGCACCTCAGCTCCAACCAGCCGCACCTCAGCTGCAAACAACGCATCGCCAACCCCACCACCCCAACCTTTTCTGCCCCCTTCTCGTTATTCCTCTCCCCTCCTCAGCCTCATCCAAGCCGCCTTTGCCTCAGTGAACTCCTCCAACCCCAATTTTACCTCCTCCTGCTGGCTCTGCCTCTCCACCTCTTCCTCACTGTACGAGCCCGTTGCCTCCAACCTCTCCTTTTCAGAAAGCACAGAAGACAGCCCCTCGGAGTGCAATTGGAATACCTCTGCCGTCCCCCTGACCTTTCATTCAGTCTCCTATACAGGAAAGTGCGTCCGTCCTCGCTCCAGTAACTCTCCCGACCTCACTGCCTGTGCCAGCTACTCATCTCCCAGTAGCTCGGCAAAATTTCTCATTCCTCATAACTCCTCCCAATGGCTCTGCTCCTCTACAGGACTTACCCCCTGTCTCAGCACGAATATCATCAGCGAATATAAAGAAACTTGCCTCCTAATTGTCCTTATCCCTAGGGTCTTATATCATAGCGAAGAAGACTTCTTCCTCCGTCTGGAAAGAACTGCAGCTCCTGCCCTTCTGCAAAAGCGAGAGCCCATCACCGTCCTTACAATTGCCTCCCTCCTAGGTCTTGCCGGCGCTGGCACCGGAATCGCTGCACTAACCAGTCAAGGCTCCGCCCTAACTCACCTCAGGGCGGCTGTTGACGAGGACATTCGCCACCTACAAAACGCTATTTACCATCTAAAAAATTCTGTCAATTCCCTCTCTGAAGTCGTGCTCCAAAACCGCCGAGGTCTTGACCTTCTCCTCCTCAAAGAAGGAGGCCTCTGCGCCGCCCTAGGAGAAGAGTGCTATGTTTATGCCAATTCCACAGGTCTCGTCGAGGACAGCCTGAAAAGGGTCCGAGAGGGACTGGAAAAACGTAAAAGAGATCGTAAAGCCACCAATTATTGGTCCAGTTTTTTCACTCCCATCCTCCCATACATCCTTCCTTTTCTTGGCCCCCTATTAATAATTATTCTAGCTCTCATCTTAGGACCCTGCCTCATCCGCAAAATTGTCCAGCTTGTAAGAAAACAAACAGATGCCATTTTTTCCTCGTTCGTGCAAATCCAGTATCAGCGACTCGCCACCTCTGACACCCCCCACTCCAAGATGACAGCCAACCCTCCGCGACCTCAACGCCACTGGTCGACCCGCCGACCGCGAGGCCCTTCTCAATCACCTGAACATCGCTCTCACCTCGAGTTCCAGCTTCTCTGAACCCCTGAACTTTAAACCCCTGAACTTTAAACCCCTGAACTTTAAACCCCTCACCTTCGCCCAGCCCGCTGCAGCGAAGCCCTTGTCGAGCGCCCGGGCACCACACCAACACTGAGCTCCAGCCTCGCTGAGCCACCGTCAACCCCTTTTTCCCTTCCCTTACCTCCCCCTTCCCTCACCCTTAGCGGACCTCTCCGGTAAAGCCTCTTCCTCTAATTAGAAAAGAAAGGGGAATTGCGGGTGTCTGAGCTTGTGCCTCGACTTACCAGGCCTGGGCCAGGGGACTTGATATCACCCCCTGGGGAGGGTAGTAGGTACGGGCGTGAGTGCCCTCTGCAGCCCCCCCGAGCCTGAGGAGCGAGGTCAAGGCAGCTCCCTTTTCCTCACCCAAAATGCCACTGGCAGGGGAGGCTTGCCGGAGGAAACCGCCTTTCTCCCAACTGCCCTTTCCCCAATTCCTTATCTTACCCACATACTCCCTTGTGCCAAGGCCACTCCTGCCACCGCCAGTGCGCATGCACCGTGGCCAGAACAACCCCCGCCCGCTGCAACGGCTCCTGAATCCTCTCAGAACCAATCCTAGCCCCTCTCCCTTCAATATTGCCATTTTAGGCTACTTCACCTCCTTTCCAGCCCTGCCCCTCTTACCAGCCTATATAACCTGTAATCACCCCTGAATAAATCTCTTTGGCGCATACCCCTACTGGATGAAGAGTGTTTTTGTCCTTATCGCCGCCCTCCTTGCACGCCTCTCGCCGAGGACTTTGGCCACGTCCTCCGCCTCGCCCTCGCCTCCGGGAAAGAGCCCCCGCCGCCGGTACCCTTTAAGCAGCCCCGAGAGCTGAGGGCTCGGCTACCGGCCGCCACTCCCCCTAGAAGCAGTAACCCCGACCGCACTTTTCTCTGTGAGCTTCTCCTAATTTCATCTCTCAGCTTCCATGGGGCTTCTCTGAGTTCTCTGGACCTTTCTGCATGTCCTTCATCCTCTCATGAAGTACTCCAATAAGATTAAGACCCACCTTGAGTAGGCTGGGTCATATCTCAACTAAAATAACCTAACCAGAAGCTCTCACACACAACACGTCTGCACCCACAAGATTGGATTAAAAGAACACCGGGAACATAAGAGCTTTAAACCATCACAGATAGTGAAAAAGGTTTTGGTAATGGATAGTGTTGACAGTAGCACAATGTCGTGAATGTAATTAATGCCACTGAATTGTATAAATGAAAGGGGTTGAAATGGGAAATTGGAGGTTGTATATATGTTACCACAACAGACATTTAAAAACAAAAACAAACAAAAAAACAGAAAATGTTCTTTGATTTGCTGACCAGGTGACCTCAGCAAATGTCTTCACATCCCCAGTTCTCAGTGACCTGCCTTGTGTCAACACCACCCAACACCATGTCATGAGGTTGTGGGGGAAATAAGGTGAGTGCCGGGAGGAGAAGGAACTTTGGGGTCCACAGAAGACACTCGTGTTCGTGGCTGAAGTAGGCACGATGGCCATTGCCCCCGGCAGCCAAGGGCGTGTCCTGCCAAGCCCAGCTCTCCCCGTGGGCTGGCTGCACAAGTTGTAGGGCGCAGTGCAAACACAAAAATGCAGTCTCCTTGCTCAAAAGGCGGGAAGAAAGCCTTACCTTCTACAACAGTCTCTGTCTTTCTCCACCCACCATGTTGTTTTTTTATTTGCTCTTTAGGGTCATGGTTCCGGGGTTTGGGGTGGCACTCAAGCACTCCAGGCTCCACCTCATGGCCCAGACTGTGAGGCTGGGGCCCCAAACCCCACCTTCCCCCGGCTCAGGCCCAGGCCCCCACCGGGGGTGGTAACAGTTGGGGTGGGGGTGGGGTTGATGGGGAATCGGCATCCAAGGGCCTGTCCCTGGGAGGCAGCCTGAGACAGCAGGAGGATGTGGGAGGTGGGAGAGTGCATGGGCCAGACTTCAAGCTCTGGATGCATTTCTCCATCATCCCATCAGACTTTTCTTACCAAAACAGATTCAAAAATAAAATCATGAAGAATGTCAAGATGGTGCCCACAGAGCATCCAACTTCATGG
This sequence comes from Choloepus didactylus, assembly GCF_015220235.1. Lineage (NCBI taxonomy): Eukaryota > Metazoa > Chordata > Mammalia > Pilosa > Megalonychidae > Choloepus > Choloepus didactylus. The sequence goes on along the minus strand of NC_051316.1, from coordinate 183,906 downwards.
AGATCCTCTTCTGCATGCACAGCCCTGTGCAAATGCCCTGGTCTGATGCCCATGAAGCTGGTGTCACCTCCCAACCCCCTGCCAAGCACAGTTTCCACCACAAACATGGCAGCTCCCAGTGGAATCAAAGGATCCTGACCTGCCTGTATCTCTCTTTGTGTGACAGTCATCTCATTGACTTTCTCTCATTGTGCAAAAGTCAGCTCTGGGCATGGAGGGGGTTGGTGAGACTGGTCCCAGCTGATGAACCTCAGTCATATCTGCCAACACCTGGCTGTGTGATCTGGGGCCTTTAGTTCAACCTCTTTGAGCCTCTGTGTTTCATCTGCCAAATTGGGGCATGCTTTGCCTCATCATCGAATGAGGCAACCAGTTGGAGCAGGATGTGTGAATCATGGACGACTCAAGAACTCTAGGGCCCGGGAAACCTAGGTGAGTTTCTTGGTAGACTTTCTAGAGTCCAGAATTCTGTAAGTTTACCAAATCTGAGATTTTGGCTCTGTGCCCTCATTTGCTTGCTGAAGCCAGCAGTCTCCAGATGAAGCTCCCCAGCTCCCTGCCTCTGCAGTCGTGCACACTGCTCTATTTGGAAACAATGTTATAAGATGTAACAAAGTGTTACTGTCTCCAGATTGCATCTGATTTAGCTGACAGAAGATTGCAGCAGTCAGCCTGGCTGCCAGCTACTCCAGAGCCTCCAGCATTAATGACAAAATAAACACAGAGTGGAATCCATGCGCGCTGAGGCACACAGGGACAGGGCTGCACCTTCCTGTATTCGAGGCACCCGGGAACATGCACTCGGAGTCCTGGGAAGACCAGCAGAAACTTCAGGGGGTGGTTGCTGTGAACCTGCTGGGTGAGCTCAGCCCCTTTGCTGAAAAGACAAATGTTTCCATTAGAAGCAGAAGGTGGGTTTTGTGAGGTTTTCTTTCTCTCTTTTTGCAACAAGAGTGCTGATAATGAGGAGGCATGTAGCTGGGAGCCAGGTTGCGATGGTTTTATATCCATAAACAGATTATAATGAGGCCCCTTGTCACAGTCACAGGCTCAGCTTCGTGTGGGGAAAAGGGAACGTTGGCTCGCAGCAGCCTTTGTTCACTCAGAACCTCATGAAGGAAGCTCCGCTAAGCCTGGGTGAGCCCAAACTTGGCTTGTGAATCATGGGTCACCTCACATTTGTTTCTATAACATTAATGAAATACAGTTTCCCCAAGTGACATGGATAATTCCACAACCCAGATTGGCGATGGGATCTAAGAAAACAGAAAAGGAAATGGGAATTGGGTTTCCTCATGGGACCCACTGAATATTATTATCATATTATTGTAGTGTTGGCTTGCTGATGCACCTCTGATGATTCTCTCAGTTTCCTTTCTCATCACGTGATGCTGTGGGTTTAGAGTAAAGAAGGCTGATCTTGGCATTAGGAGTGAGACAGAGATGTGAGAATCTGTATGAGTTCCCTGTGGTTGCTGTAACATATTGCAACAAACAGTGGTTTAAAGCGCACAGGAGTCTACAGTGTATCTCAGGGCTCACTTTGGTTTGTAGGCTCCAGGGAAGATTGGTCTCCTTGCTTATCTGGTTTCCTTGGCTCATGGCCCCTTCCTCTGTCTCTAAAGCCAGGAGTGAGGCATCTTCCAAATTTTGTTGCTCTCTCATTGTTTATCCCCTGAGCTTAGGCAAAACCTGCTCCTTGGATTCTCCTGAACCTGGAGATATGAATCCTTGTTGTGCTTCATGATGCTGCATCTCTGTTTTGGGAAGGTGCTGCAGGTGTGGACAACTTCCATTGGCTCCCCCAAGAGCTCCACCCTTTCTCCACCTGAGTCCTGGAAGGTCGACCCTATAAACAGCATCATCACCTTCCCTGACCCCTGGCTTGCCTTGGAGTCTTCCCTGGGGAATGACTGGCAAGACCTGAGCCAAGCTCTAGGTATTTATTCCAAAGCTTGCCCCTTGGTGAGCTGGCAGTCCCTCCAGCAGCCACAGGAGTTCCTGGCCTCCCAAGGCAGCTCTGCATTTGCACCTTCAGGCCAAACACAGAGACAGCTCCTGAAGCTGCTGCACCCAGGCTGCTGCACCATTGTTCCTGGGTTCCCTCAACTGCCCATGCCTCGTGTAAATGGCCCCTTTCCAAACTGCTCTCCAAATGCCACTTTTGCGTGTGCAACCACTTTCCTTCCACCACCCTGGTCGATATGCCAAGAGCCAAAAGTGCTGTTGGGGCTGCCAACAGCAGGGGACCTTCCCTGTACAAGTGGGTGCCAATCAGTTGCAAAGAGAGGCAATATCCAACTCAGTAAATCAAATTCTGTTACATGGAGGTCCTCCATCTGCAAGAATGTGCATGCAAAGCATTGCCCCTGTGTGTTGACCATGGCTTCTCACACTCTCCATTGACTCAAATGGATTCTATGCCCTTGCTGAATTAGAAGACCCACCCTTGCCCTACTGCCACATTTCCAAATCTCACCCCATTCTCCAGGCCCAGCACAACCACCCATTCCCTGTGGAATGCTCCTTCCCTTCTCTTTTTTACTCTCCCATATTCCACAGATTCTGGGTCAGTGTCTACTCTCCCTCCTTAAAAAGCTGCATCTTCCTCATCTTTGTATCATCATCAATTTCCTTTAAAAAGCACAGTACATAATAGGTAACCAATACACATTTGTTAGTTCTTGCTGCCTGTTTAGCTTGGTTTACCATAATTCAATTCACTTCAGAAGGTTTTATCCAGCATTCCCAGGTGCATCTTCCATATATCTGCTCTTGTAGTTGCTTTATGAGATATGCTACTCAGAAGCTGTGGCTTCCTCTTGGGATGAGCAAGTTTTGGCTCAGAGAAGCTAAGAGATGTGCACAGGCTCACTGAGGAAAGGAGCCTCCTGGGCTGACACTGAGCCCTATTTGTTTATATCCCCATGCCTATGCTGTTCTAACAGTTGCTGCAAATAGAACAGTGGGAACCAGAAATGATTTGCCCATAGCTGCTCTAAATGATATAAATGATCCTAAATGATTATTCATCATGCAGACCAGGCCCAGTGATATCTGCTCCATCGAGGCAGCCAGGCTCATGCAGTCTCATCGTTCACCAATCCCACATGCTAAATAGACTGATTCCTTTCATCATGTCCCTAACGCTGGAAAAACACCTGTTGTGGTTGTGTCTACCCATCATCCTTGGGTCACCCATGATCAGACAGTTCATGCCCACTTGCAAAGGGAAGGTTCCTGGACCCTGGATGCTAAAGACTCTGAATTCAATGCTCTTAAGAAGATGCATCCGAGGTCCCAGTGGACCCCATGTCTACAAAATGTCAAAGCCTCCTTCAGTCATCGTTAAAGGAAAGGGACATGTTAAAACACACAAAAAACAACAAAAACAAAGAGGAAGAAAAGACTTACTGTGGTGTTCACCATGCTTGATTCAACCAGCGAATGTCTGCTGAATGGTCCAAGTTCTTCTCTGTCAGCTTAGCTATTCCAAATTGTTGGCATAAAAGAAGACACTGCATGATGAATTAGATGCACAATAAGTGGGCCCCACACTACCACTTCTGCCCAAGCAAGGAGGTGTCAGCTTAGCTGGCCTATTGTATCCCTTGGGAAGACTCTGATAGATACAGATATAGATATAGATATAGATACAGATATAGACATAGATATAGATATAGATTTAAAGATAGAGAGATATAGCCAACTGGTAAACTATTTTACTTTAACTCAGCCTCATGTGCCTTTTACCTGTGAGGCCAATTCATAGATAGGGTCACACACAGAGAAACACACTCATACAGTCATACAGACACACACACACACAGCAGCCATAGGCATGCACTTTATAACTATAAAGGAGTAGCTGTAAGGACTTGAAGTAAAAGAACTTCTCAGGGTGAACAGATCTCCATCCCTCAAGAATGTCTCCAGGCACCGCTAACTCAAGTACAGAAATCCGTTCCCTGAATCTGATGGCCTGGTGTTCTTTTGTATGTCTTCTGAGATGTCCTACTGCATCTATTGCAGCACAGAAAAGAAGCTGAAATGATTCTTCACCAACAGAATTCATCAGAACCAGCAGAGATCCCAAGTGCCCACTCTCTCCAGCTCATGTGTCCAATGTATCACATCTGTTCCCTCTTGCACAGGCAGCTGTGGGAGCAGCTCATGGCAGAACTCCAGTCACCATATTTCCAGTTATCAAGATGTTGTTCATACACAACTAACCAGGGGGGCTGGAGAGAAAGACTTTGTGCTTCTGAAATAATTTCTTTGCCTCAGTCCTGCCTCCAACCATAAACGAGGGGGTCCTCTCAACCTGGTTATAATATCTAAGAGAGAGAAATGAAAACTGCTCTTCTCTGATAAAAAGGAGACATGCCAGACTCCACCATTGCTCAGCAATGACAGAGAGCAGCAGGCAGTGCGGTCGCAGCTAGGGGCGGGCACCCACGGAACCCTCTGCGGTCGGCGTTGCTTGAGGGGTACCGGCGGAGGCTCTTCCCGGAGGCGAGGGTGAGGCGGGGAACTTGGCCGAGTCCCCGGCGGAGGCGAGCAAGGTGTGGAGGGCAGCGAGAGAGGGACGCGAGACAATCTCTCTTCAGGAGGGTTGAACCAAAAGCGTTTATTTAGCGGTGAGCACAAGTTATATAGGGTGGCATAGAGGGCGGGGTTGGTGTAGGGGTGTGGGGCCCTACATGGCAATGCTGAGGGGATAAAGGCTAGGATTGGTTCTGAGAGGGCGCGGAGGTTGTTTGAAAAGGGGCGGGAGTTGCTCTGGCAACGGGGAGTGTGCGGGCAAGATAAAGGGGGCGGTTTTCTCTGGCAAGCTTCCTCTAACGGTTGTATTTTGGGTGGGGGAGATGGGGCCTGTAGCCGGCTCCACTTTCTCAGGCCCGGGGGGCTGTGGAGGATATTACTGCCCATGCCCATCGCCTCCCCCAGGGGCTGACCAGGTTCCCTGGCCCCGGCCCGCCAAGTTGGAACTCAGCACCAGCAACCCGCAGGCAGAGTGGTCAGTGTTTGGAGGAAAATATGACAAAGGCCCAAGAACTTCCCCAGAACTGGAGGAAGGATACTGACCTAGGCCTTTGCTCAACGTGAGACTTCAGGTTCATTGATAACCAGGCTCCAAAACATCAACAAGACGCATACATCCAACATAATATGTGGAGCCATCTTTCCTTTGTCACTCTTGACCTAGAAGCCAAGTCTCCAACGAGAATTGTTTTAAAAAGGAATTGTATGCTTTTAAACCCTGAAGCATTCCCCGAGTCAATAGGAGGAGTGGAAATACATAGGTTTGAAAATCCTGGGGGAATAGAACAGAGCAAGATGTTAGCGTTTGTGACACTGGGTTTCAAATGTTCACAGAAATCCAAATATGCCCAAGACTGCCTCCTCTGAGTGTCACACTCTCTGGCCCTCCCCATGCAAAAATCATATCCTGTACATTGGCCCTCTGAGAAGTAAGCCGTGTGACTGATTTTATTTTAACCAGAGTAGGGCAGGAATTTATTGGATTCAGATGGAATGGAGAGAAAGCATAATGGCTCCATAGAAAATCAAGGGGCAATGGAGAACCTCTGAGGAGAGAGATAATAAACATCTCTGGATTCACTTAGGTGGAACTGTTGACATGCCCGATTATCTATTATTCAAATGCTTTACATACCACCCAAGTTCAGATACTACATGTTGCTTCCCAAGGAGGTCCAGGGAGAAGGGTTTGGTCTTCTTTCTTCTGACAAGTTACCAAGTCCCCGTGGCGTCCTTTCTCTGTCTGGATTTTGTGAGCAGCAACCACTTACAATGGGAAAGTGCTTCGAGAACACATGCAGCAATGAGACTCCCCAAGTTTTATTTATTATCTCAGTAAGAATAATAAGCCAGCCCATCTCAAAAGACAGAGCTCAGAATAAATCAGAGCTTGCAATGTTGGCTTTGTTCATTACAGGCTGTGAAGGAGTTATGGAACCATCCTTTGCAATTTACTTTTTAGGGCAAACAGAGCCCTTTTTAATCATGTGCTGTCTTCCATTATTAGAAGCATTTAATCAGGCCCCACTTCCAACATAATACAGGTTTGGTGGTCGCAGAGAGGACAGAACAGGTTGCTGGCCTTTGCGTCTCTCTCTGGTTGGCTGTGACCACCGTCCAGTGGTGCAGGGAGAAGCGGAGGGCCCAGAAGATGAGTTCACAAGGCATTTGGCTGGCCCTGCTCCCTTTCAGAAAATTAGTTTTGCTCATTGCAAGTGCCAGGCTCCTGCCCAGCCCCAATTCTGTGAGGAAATCTTTTAATTACCTCTTTCCCCAGTGACTCTGTTCACCGTTGGAACTGTGGTTTTGGACATTAGCAGTTGAATGGGAAGGCTTCATACTGTGTATCATTTCAATCTTTCATGTTTAAGTCAGCCAGATGGCTTATTATTACAAGCTCTGCCTCTAAAAAGCCCAAACTTTCTATCAGAGGATTTGTAAGATGATGGCTAAAAGAAAGAAAAATAGGAGGGGGTGATGCTTTACATCACACAAAACAGCCTGAATTTTAATTGCACATCATAGTTTGGCAGTAATTTCCTCTTAATTACCATTTCTCCTAAATGAATAGGTGGATTAGATGGATAACTAAAATGGCATTGAAAGTTCCCTGAAAGGAGATTTGTCATTAAAATATGGAATAACTAAGTAAAGTTGTCAGTTCCTTATGTGCAAAACTCTTAGCTTTCACTACTTCTCTGAGCTCTGAGCCTCCCTGGCTGGCCCTGGAAGCTTCTTGCTGTTATAACCTGACTTGATTTGTTAGACCATGCAGCCATAAAATGCTTTCAAATGAAAACTATGACATTAGCAGTCATTAAAATATTTGCTATAGGATTTTAGAGGTGCAGAGGGATTTTGTGAAAGAGTAATATTGACATTTGTGCACCTTGGAATGGGCATTTTCAAAATACCTGATTTAACCAAGAAAGAGTTGGCTCCAGCAATGAACTTTGTCATTCTCACTTTTTCTATTCCATATAGCCCTTGGTCTCTGTCTACACTCTTTATAAAATACACATCTTTTCCTTGAAAATATCATTGAACTTTATTTATGGACTCAAAGACAGCATTCAATAAAGGGCAGTAGCATGGACCTCCCTCTGTGAGTCGGAGAGGGGCTGGAACTTTTGTCAGCAAAATAGTACAACCACTAGTATTGGTGAGACTGTCATGAAATTGAAACCTTAATCCTCTGTTGGTGGGAATGTAAAATGGCACAACTGCTGTATAGAAAACAGTCTGGTGGTTCTTCAAAAAGTTAAACCTAGAGCTTCCATTCCTATGTCTTTATCCTGGAGACCTGGAGGCAGAAGCTGGGACAGGCCTTGGGTACCAGGTTACCTCAACACCACCTGTGCCATCATGGCACCTCAACACCACCTGCACCAAGATGGCTCCTCACCTCCCCGTGACAAGATGGCGCCCAACTCAACACCATCTGTGCCAACATGGCGCCTCAACACCACCTGTACCAAGATGACTCCCCAACACCACCTGTGACAAGATGGTGCCCAACTCAACACCACCTGCACCAAGATGGTGCCTCAAAATCACCTGCACCAAGATGGCTCCTCAACACCACCTGTGCTAAGATGGCACCTCAACACCACCTGCACCCTAACCTTAACCCTTGACACCTCCTGTACCAAGATGGCACCTCAACACCACCTGTACCACAATGATGCCCAACTCAACACCAACTGTGCCACAATGATGCCCAACTCAACACCACCTGTCCCACGATGATGCCCAACTCAACATCACTTGTGCCAAGATGGCACCTCAACACCACCTGTGCTAAGATGGACCTCAACACCACCTGTACCAAGATGGCACCCAACTCAACATCTGCTCAGCCCAGACCTTCCTTGGGCTGAGATCTGAAGGAGCCACCCTGGACCCTCCAGCACAATGTGTGCAATGCCATATGCCCCATCTCCCCCATGTCCCACTCCTCCTGCATTCCTGTTGCCACCTGGCAGCGCCACCATTTTCCAACCTCACCTCCACCTGCTCCTTCTCAAGCCAGCCACCATGTCTTGACAGAGCCAGAGCTGCCTCCTGGGTTGCTCCCCCTCTCTCCACCCCACTCTGCCACATGACCAGATGTGTGTATGACTTGGTGTGGGAAAGTGGGTGTGTGCTCACTTGAGTGTGTGTGTACATGGTTACATGTGATGTGTGCAAGTGTGTATGCATGATAGTTTGCATTGTGCAAGTAAGGGTGTGACTGTGTGTGTACATGCTTGTGCAGGAATGCAGGTGTGCATGCACTCATATGAGTGTGTGCACATGTATGCATGGTTATACGTGATTTGTGCAAGTGTGTGCATGCTTGTTTACACATTTGCAGGAGTGTCTGTGCTTGTGCAGGTGTGAGTGTGCAGGGGCATGCACATGTGTGTATGCCTGTTTGTATGTGGCTTGTGATGTGTGGGCCCTGTGCATGTGTTTTCACATTTGTGAATAGGTGTGCATGTGTGAACACATGCGTGAGCGTACATGTATTTTTATATTCAACAGCGTATGGGTGTGTGCATGCATGTGTGCGTGTTCACATGTGTGCATGTGTGTGATTGTGTTGCATGTGCATGCTTGTGCAGGTCTGCAGGTGTGTGAAGGTGTGTGTGCACAGGTTTGTTCATGCACCCATGGAGTTCTCCCCAAGCCACTGCAATCACTGCTATGTTGATGCCTGACACTCCCCTTCCTTGCTCCACCTGTTCTGTGGGGGGCCCTAGAGGATGAAAGACCAAAGCCTCAGTGTTGTCAGGGGGCCCCCTCCCACTGTCCCTTCTCAGATGCTCCCCCAGCCCCTTCCTCACAAATGCAAGACTCCCTGCCCTCATTCAGGCTCTAGGCTGTTTGTGAACCTCCACCCAGGACCCCACCCCAAGCGACGGACCCACTGGTTAACGATGAGCATGATGACCATCAAATCTGACTCAGGTACAGGACAGGCCCTGCACAGCCCTGCAGTTTCCCATCCCATGTCATCTGCATGGTGGCTGGACTTTACAGAAAAGGAGGCCCAGTTCAGAGGGCAAGTACACCCTGAGTCCCACAGCTGGCAAGAGACAGAGCTGTGTCTTAGTTTCCTTGGCTGCTTAACCAAATACCATGAAATGATTCCAGTAAAACAATGGGAATTTGTTCAATCACGGATTTGAGACTGGGAAAATGTCCAAATTGGGGCATCATCAAGGTGATGCTTTCTCCCCAAAGACTACGGTTCTGGGGCTGGCTGCTGGTGATCCTTGGCCCTTGGCTTGTCACTTGGCAATGCACATGCAGCATCTCCTGGCCTCTCCTTTCTCTTCTGGGTTCCGTTGATGTTCAACTTCTGGCTGCTCCCTCTTGCTTTCCCTCTCTCTGCCTGAATTTCATTCTTTTATAAAGGACTCCAGCAATGGGGTAAAGACCCAACCTGAATGAGCTGGGCCAACCTTAACTGAGGTAATCTCAACAAAAGGTCCCACTTACAAGGATTCACACCCTCAGGAATGGATTGAGCTTAAGAACATGTTTTTCTGGAGTACATACAGCTCCAAACCATCACAGCCAAGTTCAAACCCCCTCAGTGTCTGGACCTGAGGGACATGCTCTGTCCACTGGGCCACAGCAGCCCCCACCTGCCCCGCTGAGGATCTTGCATGCAGTGCTCTAATTTTGATTATTGTGGCAATTAATGGCCCTACATGCAATTAGGGAGATTTTCTTTCTTTTGTCTTCTTCAATTGTTTCCATGCATTTGTTTTTGCTGTAAAGATTCTGAAGCTTTACTGTGACTTATTCCTTTTCATTCCAAAGATAACCTAAAATTCTGTGCATGAACTTAGTAAGTCACCTCATCCACAGAGAAGCCAAGCCAGGGCTGGGTCCTCTTCACCCTCTTGAAATCTCTATGTGGGAGTCGGGCAGGGTGAGCATACACATGTGTGTGTGCACCCTTGTGCATTGTGTAACTGTGAATATAGGTGTGTATGCCTGTGTATACAGGTGCTTGCATACATGTCTGTGTCTGAGTGTATATGCATGTGGGTGCATGTTTCTGCCTGTGTGCATGAATGTTCATATGCTACCTGTGTGTGCATATACATGTACATAGTGTGCACACAGGTTGTGAGTGTGGGCACATGTGAGTGTTGCATGATAATGCACTTGTGATATGGGTGTGCATTGTGTGGATTTGTGTTTTGACACCATGAGTGTGAGCATGAGTGTGCATGTGTTTGCACATTTGTGCATGTGTGTGCATTAGAGTGTAACCATGTGTGTGAGTGTGCTCATGGGTGCCTGCATGAATTATGGTTTCATGTGTACAGGTCTGTGTGACTTGCACACATCTTGCACGAGTGCATGTGTACACATACATGTGTGATTTTGTGTATATGTATGCATGTGTGCAGTTTGTGGGGCTGTGTGTGTGCATGGATGCTTGCAAGCATAAACAACTGTGTATATTTGCACACCATGCAGGTGCATGCATGTGGCTCTGTGTACTTACATATGGGCATGTATACAAGTGTGTGTGCATGTGTGTGCCTGTATGTGCACTTTTGTGTCTGCACACACATGAGTGTTTGCATGTGCATTTGCTGGCTGGGTGTGTGGTCACGTGTGTGGGGAGGGTCACCTTGCAATGTCCTCTTTTTCCCTTCCTTGCATCATCATAATACTCTTCTCCCCACTTCCTACTCCCTGACAGATCAGACCTGGGTTCCCACCCCACTCCGGCTGGGAGGCCCTGGGTTCAAGATGCTAGTCTGCATTTGGTTGGAAAAATGTTGCATGTTTCCCTCTGCTCCATTCCATGGCCCGTCTGCCCTGTCCTGGTCTCTGCTTGCTACTTCTATGTCTCTTAATTCACATTTTTCATTTAAAGATATTTCTGAAGGATGGTTGACGAGCATTCAGGCCACCTGCTCCCAGGGGCTCAGTTATCTCCTGCATGCACACGGCATCCAGCGGTGGCCGTCAACACCAATTCCAGCTGCTGCACTCAGCCACATCCTGCCTGCCACGTGGAGACCAAATGCATCTCCTCGGAGCACTCAGCCTGCTCATGTTCTCCAGGACAGCCCCCAATGCTGGCATCTGCACTGCAGACATATGGCCAACATGGAACAAACTCTGTGCGGTGCCCCTGCCCTGCGTGTTTCACAAGGCTCTTCAAATTTGTGCCTGGTTATCTTCTGGGCTCGTGGTGACTGATAACAAACACCATCAGCCCCTTGATTTGTTCCTTCTCTGGTCCACCCAGGCTCACCCAGCTCTCCCACCCACCCAGTCCTCTTTCCATGCAGACAAGTGGTCCCAACTCCAGCTGCTTATTTCCATCACATCTGGACATCTGAAAAAGCATGGCTGGATTTATTCCCAGCTGTGAAGGCTTAGCTTGTGTCAGACAAACTCCCAGGACAACTAGAAATGATGGATACAATTTAAACAAAAGCACCTGAAATGAAGGATCTTGAGATGGGGACATTTTTCTGGATTATCAGGGTGGACGCTGTGGTTGTCTGGAGTTGTATGTACCCCAGAAAAAAATCATGTTCTTTTAATCCATTCCTGTGGGTGCAGACCTGTTGTGGGTAGGAGCTTTTGGTTAGGTTGTTCCAACTGAGATGTGACCCACCCAATACAAGGAATCACTAATTCTCCTACTGGAGTTTTTATGAGGATAAAAGAAACAAATGCTGAGAGAATTTTAGAGAAAAGCCCTGGAGAAGCTAAGAGAGGACCTACAGAATTCAGAAAAAAAAGCCACAGGTGGAGAAGCCAGAAGCTGAAGCAACAAAACCTGGGAGAGAAGCAGCAGCAGATGCTGCTACATGCCTGGCCAGGTGAGAGAGGAGCTGAGGATCCCCGGTAGCCAGTATTTGGGGAGAAAGTATCTTCAGGCCAATGTCTTCATTTGGACATTTTCATGGCCTAAGAAATGTAAGCTTGTAAGTTAATAAATCCCCAGTGGGTAATAACACCCAGCTCACTTCTGGTATATGGCATTTCATCAGCTTTAGCAAAGCAAACAGAACCTAAGTGCAATTACCAATGTACTTAACAGAAGGTTTGACATGCACAGCAGAGAGGAGGATGTGAAGTCGGTGCAGAGACAGCATCTGAGATGCCAGCCAGAATGCTTCAAGGGATGTGTCCACTAAACCAGGACAGTGTCTGCCGCCAGGAGCTGGGAGATGCCACAGACCCTCCCCCAGAGACTTCAAGGGCCCGCACCTTCATTTGCTTTTCTGACCTTGAGAATTGTGAGACAGTGAATGTGCTGTGTGAAGCCACCAAGTTTGTTATAGCAGTAACAGGAAACAGCTCTCTACAAATAAAAGATCAGATTGACTTTAAAAGAGGGAGCTTTTAAGGGCACCACCAGAGCTACCTCCTGCTCTATTGTTTGTTGATTGACTACAAAAACTGCCATCTCCCTATCCCCATGCACTTTGCAAAGTGACCTGCAACATCCCCACCAAATTGGTCTATTTCCAACCCTTGGATCTGGCTGGGCCACACAGCCTGCTTTAGCCACAGAAGTGAGTATGTGGTGATTCTGAACTAGGGCCCAAGCATCTTGGGGGCTTCCTCTCTCTTTTTTGAAACCCTGCTGTTCAAGTTTGCTAATGCTGCCATTATGCAAAATACCAGAAATGGATTGGCTTTTTTAAAGGGGACTTACTGAGTTACAAATTTAAAGTTCTACGGTCATGAAAGTGTCCAAACTGAGGTATAAACATGAGTATACCTTCCTTCACTGGCATCCAGAAAACCTGTTAGCTCAGAAGGCACATGGCTTGTGTCTGCTTGCTCCCAGGTTGCATTTCAAAATGGTACTTTCCAAAATGTCTCTATGCTTAGCTTCTTGGAGCAAGCCCTGGGCTAGAATCTCCAAAGTGTCAGCAAAAGTCTGCTTTCAACAGCCATCTACAAATATCTGTTTTGGCTGCAGCACTGAGCTCCTTCTGGATGAGCTCTTCTAGGGCTCCAATGATTAAATCAAGACCCACACTGAATGGGTCCATGGAAATAATCTAATCAAAGGTATTACCCACAATTGGGTGGGTCACATCTCCATGGAAACAACCTAATCTAATTATTCCAACCTAATCAACACTAATATTTCTGCCCCCACAAGACTACATTAAACAACATGGCATTTTGGGGGACATAATACATCCACACCTGCCCAGCTGTCCTGTAAACAAGTTCTGACTGAGGATGAAAGGCTTCGTGGAGTAGAGAGAAGCCAACCAGCTGAGGCCAGTCAAGACCAGCCAGTCCCTAGCTGACCTGGTATCTAAGTGCATATACCTGGGTGAGCACAACCAAATCAGAGGCAGCACCCAGCTCAGTCCAACCAAACTGCCAACCCACATAATGTTGCACCAAATAAATGACTGTGATCTCAAGTGCCTACAGTGTGGGATGGTTTGTTACGCAGCAGTAACTAGCTAATACAACGTGGTGTGTGTGCAGGAGAGCTGACCCTGCCCACAGACAGCCTCATTACAGACTGCTTTTATAATATGGCCTGTTATATATTACATAATAAATAATATAGCAGGTGTGGCCTGTTATTTCTTACTGACACTAGCCTTGGTCATGGCCTTTTTTCCTAGTGGAGGAGCATGGGTGATTCCCAATAACTCGAGTGAGAGTGAAGTTCTTGGATGTGTGTCCGCCAGCTTTCAATGCTTCTGGTCACACTGTATTTAACAAACAGACACTGAAGCAGCTCACAGGCAGAATCATGCCCCTCTGCTGCAGTGGATGCTGGACGTCACAAGCCAAAGTGCAGCCACTGACACATAGTCGAGAAAGCCAACTTTCTCTGCCTGAGAGTTGAATGAGGATAAAGGAGAAACCGTGCTCCTGCCAAGAAAGCACATAACCTTTCCTTGGTGTGTGTGCTGGGTTTTTCACAGAGGAAAAGAACATCGTAATGAACTGCAAGTTTATTCGTTAGCGATCCTTTGAGGAAATAGGGAGATAACTGGAGCACAGGCTCAGTTCTCTGATAAATCACTGATGGAATTTAGAAACTTTTTATTCATATTCTTATTAAGCACATCCACCAGGAAACATCCAAAATTCCCTAACGAAGAAAGCATCCACATTTATTATGATCATTATGGGGCAAACAACTTTCATAGAAACTCATGTTTTGTGATATTTTTTTCAATTCCAAGTGCTTTCCAAAAAACCATCCAACAAGATAAAGTACCAGCTTATCTTCCTCACACTATGGACTGAGATATTGGAATGTGAAGAGGCAAAATGATGAGTCAAATCAATAGAAAACATGGACATACATGTTGATGTGTGGTGACCAGTATGGGATTCCTTCATCCGAGCAATAGTCTCTCATGTGCCAGCCCAGCTCTGAGCTCCGGGTATAACAAAGAAGGGTCCCACAGGCCTCCTGCCTCTTGGAGTGGGCACAACACCAAAAGTAAATAAAGAGATGTGTAGGAGAATGCCAGGTCATATTGAAGGAAAATAACAAAGAGCAGGGAAACAGAGCAGAGTTCCCAAAGTGTATCAGCAGGTCGCACCCCCAGGACCTGGTTGGAAATGCCACCCCTCCTTCCCTCACCCCAGGCCTGCTGGATTAGAAACTCTGGGATGTGACCTATCAGGCTGTACATGAACAAACTTCCCAGGGAATTCTGCTGCATCCCAGCACTGGAGAACAACAGAAACAAAGTGTAGTGAAGAGAAATACAGCCAGGTGAGGAGAGGAAGAATGCCAAGGGCTGTCAAACTTGCAGGGCTGTCAGAGAGGGTCTCCCTGAGGAGGGGATGCCCAGCAGGGTTTGAGACATGTGCAGGAGAGAGAGCAGACAAGCTCCAGGCAGCGGAGAAGCAGAGAGCTGCCTCTGAACCTGTTTCCCACCCTACGCTGAATTCGACTCAAACCCTTGGCTCACTCGAGCACCTCTGCCCCTTGGAAGTTCAGGAAAGATGGGTCGGCACCACATGTGTGTTTCCATCCCACTTTCTCCTTTCTCCCTTTGTCCCTCCCATGTGCCTGCTGGACCTTCTCTGCTATGCCGGACCAGCATTTCCACCCACTCTCCTTTTCCCACAGCTCATTAGGGATGCTAGGATGCTGGGTCCTACACTGCAGATTGTGGGGGTGTCACAGGGGAGAGAACGTCACATGCCCTGTATTTCCCCAACGTAGTCAGCTTTTCTCTCTTGCCCTATCAGGACCCAAGGTCCACTGCAGCCCTTTGACAGGAGGGAATTAGTAGACAGCACGGCCAAATTCTTAGTTGCAAATGACAGCATCCATGTGTGCTCTTTAAGCACAAAGGATGTGGTGAGGATTTGGGAGATCCCAGGATCATCAGGACGGCTGGAGAACCAGGCCCTGGGATGAGCTTCCAGGAGGCTATAGCCTGAGCCTGCAGGAAGTTTCACCAAGATATCTCATCATTAGCACACCCAACATATGTACGTCATCCCTGTGACTATTCAGCAATCTACACCTGCAATGCATCATCATGCCCATCACACACCATCACCCAGGCCCTTCACACACCATTATCCTCACCCATCGCACACTATCACCCATTCCTGTCACATCCATCGCCCACACCCATCACACACTGCGGGATACTGATTACGTGCTTCAACCTGGCGGGCCTGGGCCGGGGGACCGGATCCACCCCTGGGGAGGGTAGTGGGTACGGGTGACAGCGCCCTCCACAGCCCCCCGGGCCTGAGAAGGTGAGGCCGGAGGCAGGCCCCAATTCCTCACCCAAAACCAACCGTTGGAGGAAGCTTGCCGGGTAAGACCGCCTCCCTCGTCCAACCACTCAACCCCTCCGTTACAATGCAACGTCCCCTACTGCCAGTGCACATGCACCAATCATTGTGCAACACCCAACAACCAAAGACAACCTCCGCGCCCTCTCAGAACCAATCCAAGCCTTTAACCTCTACAGCTACCCCACCCTCTAAACCGCCCGATATAAGCTTGTACTCTCCCCTAATAAACTCTCTTGGCTTCTTCACCCTAAAAGAAACGTGTCCCACCTGTTCCTTTTTCGCCGCCCTCCATACTTTGCACGCCCCCGCCGGGGACCTGGCCAAGTCCCCCGCCTCGCCCTCGCCTCCGGGAAAGAGCCCCCGCCGCCGGTACCCTCCGAGCAATCCTGAGAGCCTAGGATTTAGCAACCGGCTGCCACCCCCCCCAGATAAGTCAACTGCAACCGCAACACACCATCATCTATGCCCATCACACACCATCACTCACACCCATCACACACCATCATCCACAACTATTACACACCATCATCCATAACTATCAAATATGATCACCCACACCCATCACACACCATCACCCACATCCATCACACACCA
Organism: Choloepus didactylus; assembly: GCF_015220235.1. Classification (NCBI taxonomy): domain Eukaryota; kingdom Metazoa; phylum Chordata; class Mammalia; order Pilosa; family Megalonychidae; genus Choloepus; species Choloepus didactylus. The sequence continues at coordinate 167,478 of NC_051316.1, read as the reverse complement.
CCACCCATGCCTGTCACACATCATCACCCACATCCATCACACACCATTATCTACACCCATCACACACCATTATCCACACCCATCACACACCATCACTCATGCCCACCACACACCATCAGACAAACCCACTAGCCTTCATCACCCATTCCCAACACCATCACTTTATACTTTATTCTCTCTGTATTATTGGACTTACTGCCACGAGCATTTATTTCCATAATAGATTAATTTAAAGGGCTCTGCATGAGAATGAACCAGTGGAGTTTGCAGGGTTTACCTCATTCTCGAAGCCTGGTGGCTGCACCCACACTCTCCGTGAGGGAGGTTCCACATTCTACCCATTGCCTTGGTGGGAAACAAGGACCTAGGTGGGTCTCTCCCAACTCAGTGATGCTGGATTTGGCCAGGCAGAATCCATAACCCTTGGCTGACTGCAGCCACCCCTGGCGTCCTGCTTGGGGTCACCCCTCTACATACATTTTTATGTGTTTATGTTGTAGCAGCCACAATACCAACTTGCTAATTCTACTCTTTGCTCGTGTCTCCATTTTCTAGACATTCAGTCCTATCATCTGCCAATAAAAATAACTGATACAATGTTTAAAAGAAGATAAAAATATTTTATCACACTGTATTAGCTAGAATGTCCAAAAGCATATATTAAAAAATAGCGGTGCTTGGAACTTTCTTATTTAATGATTTATTCAATGGAAATTGTATCAGAACTTCATTTATTATGATGATTGCTGTTGTTTGGGTTTAAGTGGCTTTTGTTACTCATTTGCTTAATGCTTTTCTTAGGAATTTGCCTCTGAATTTTATCAAAGGCCTTTTTGGCGTCCATGAATGAATCCATATGATCCTTCTTCTTTAATTGGAAGATGCAATTAATTATGTAAATAGACTTTACAGATACTGAGACATCTTTGCAATCTGGAATAAATACTATGTGGTTAAGGAGCATTGTTCTTTTATATAATACACTACAGAGCTCTATTTACTAATATTTTATTTAGTGTTTGCAATCAAAATTCATGTGGAAATTGGGCTGCATGTTTCCTTTTTGTATTATTTTCATCTAGGTTTGTTTATAAAATTATGCTAACATCTCAAAATGAATTGGCTACATTTTCCATCTTTACCGGAATAATTTAAACAATTGGGTCTCAGAGTGTGGTTGCTGGACCAGAAGCGTCAGCCACCCCTGGGAACTTGCTAAAAATGCATTCTTGGACCCCACCCTAGACCCACTGTGTCAGAAACGTTGGTGGTGGGCTTGGCAGTCTCTGTTCTCATCAGCTCTCCAGGGATGTCTGACACAATTTGGAGAACCATCAGTTTAAATAATGCAGAAATTCCCTGTCCTTCAACATGGTTATAGCAGTCAGGGGTACCAGGATTTAATGCTTCAGAAGTGACCCTCAATGAATGAGGGTTGCACTGTAGGGATACCCCAAATTCCTCAGCCTCCGGGGACAGCTCTGAGCTTTTCAAGCATCTCAAAAGGTGGGACAGAGCTCCAGTGCCAACAAAGACATCCGTCTCCCTGACCCTCCCATACCCGGCTGCGGGACACTGTTATCGAGTTCTGACTTGGCGGGCCTGGGCCAGGGGAACTGATCAGCCCCTAGGAAAGGTAGTGGGGCACGGGTGGTTGCGCCCTCCACGGCCCCCCGGGCCTGAGAAAGTGGAGCCGAATGCAGGCCCCATTTCCTCACCCCAAAGTAAAAACCATTGGGGAGGGCTTGCCGGAGAAAACCGCCTCCTTTACCTTGCCCACCCACTCCCCGTTACCGGAGCAACTCCCACCCCCTTTTCAATCAACCTCCGCGCCCTCTCAGAACCAATCCAAGCCTTTAACCCTTACAGCTACCCCGCCCTCTAAAAGCCCGATATAAGCTTGTACTCTCCCCTAATAAACTCTCTTGGTTTCATCACCCTAAAAGAACCGTGTCCTGCCTGTTCCCTTCTCGCCGCCCTCCATACTTGCACGCCTCCCACCGGGGACCTGGCCAAGTCCCCCGCCTCGCCCTCGCCTCCGGGAAAGAGCCCCCGCCGCCGGTACCCTCGGAGCAATCCTGGGAGCCTAGGATTTAGCAACCGGCCGCCACCCTCCCCCAGACGAATCAACTGCGACCGCACCCGGCTGCCCTCTTTCTCTGCACCTGCAATACCCTTCGGGGACCCCCTCCTAAATAAGCTACTTGCTCCACATCCTTGCCTCATGCTCTGCACCCTGGGGAGTCCAGTCTGAGACAGAATCCTTCTTTGTTTCTTTATTTTTATTGTATTCCAGAGTCTGAGCAGTGTTTCTCACCACAGTGGGGTCTCTCCAGCAGGGGAGCTTGAGTTCTTTAGACTGTTCAGTGATTGAGCCCAGAGACGAAGCCTGTGCTCAGAGTCTCCTCCAGCCAGACAGACATCCTCTCCCAGACACCAGGACAAGCAGGTTGCTGCTGGGGAATCCCCCCAGGTGCAAGTGAACATGAAGCAGCAGGTGGGTGTCTGGGAAAGGAGACTGCCGTGAGGCAGACCCTGCCCCCGAAGGGGCTTCGAACTCCCCCACCCAAAGAACCACCAGGATGAGGTGCATTTACCCAGAAATGGCACAGAGAGGAGAGCACATCCCAGCCAGCCCCCATCTGCCCACCTCCCCTTAATAAAGGAATTCAGGAAAGAGAAAGGATGTGGAGCCATGGATAGAGAGGGGAGCAAAACAGTACAGGACCACAGCAACATGGCATGCTTTTTAAATATTCAAAGTGCATTTTAAAAGTTTGATTAAAATGTAAATTACCAACATTGACGTAGGAAAAGGTAGAAACCCCTGTGTGCCCTGAAATAATTTGAAAAAGTCATCCAAAAAGTATGTCACAAAAGGCTTTGTCTCAGGTGTTTGTAGAAGGGAGTGCTTTCATTCTCTATAGGAGCAAACAATTCCCACACTGTACAAGAGTACAAAGACTTTCTGCCCCATTTTTAAAGCTACCATAACCTTGACACCAAAATGTAATAAATAAGAAATTGAAGGAGAGAAAATCCTCTCCATAGATGTGGAAGGCCTCCATAAAACTAAGTCTGAGCTCAAAGGTTGTAGACAGACTGCTGCTCTATCTTCAGCTGCACCAGGTGACACAGCCCCCAAGTTGCTCCTGATGGGAATGGGGATGGATTGCACTTCAAGTGGGAAGAAAGGGGGCTTCTTTGTATCTACAGTGTAGTACCAATGACAGGCTGTCTCGTTTGCCCCCTTCCTTGAACCTGTGAATCGCCCTTGGCAATAGCATAGGGCAGAGATTATGGCTTATCTAGCACAGAGTTTCTGGAGAGCCAAGTACCCCATGAGTGCAGAACAGGGGGAGGGGCTGCTGCAGGGGTGGGGTGTGTGCACCCCAGAAAGCAGGTTCTCAAAGCCAACCTGCTCCTGCAGGTGTGGACCCATCATAAGCAGGACCTTGGATGAGCTGTGTTCAGTGGAGGCAAGGCCCAGCTCAGCCAGGGTGGGGCTCTGTCCTCTTAGTGGAGGCCTTTATAAATTGAGAGAGTACAGAGAGAGAGAGGGAGAGGGAAAGATGGACAGAGGAAGAGAGAGAGAGAGAGAGGGAAAGACAGAGAGAGTGCACACATCACAAACCCAGAAACTGAACTAAACAAAACCCGAAGGAGCAGGGAAAGCCCAGCAAACGCCGCCGTGTACCCTTCCGTGTGGCAGAGGTGCCCAGGGATGCCAGGAGCTGGTGTTTGGGAAGAAAGCGCGGCCTGATGACACCTTGATTTGGACATTTTGTTGACTTCAAATGTGAGCTAGTAAATTTTCATCGTTTGAATGTACCACACATTGTCCTGGTATTTGCTGGAGCAGCCTGGGAAACTAAACCACTGCGTACACCCTCCCAGGTGCTCAGAGCTGAGATGGAGACAGGGGAAGGGGGTCCAGGGGTCCCCTGGGAGGAAGGGGGTCCTGGGGGTCCCCGGGGCCTTCCAGTCCCCCTGGCACACAGGATGACACTTGCACATGTAAAACCTTCCTCACACCACGGGGACAACCCTGGGGAAGGGGCTGAGGGCTTGCACAGACCACAAGTTCTACAGTGACAAGAGCTGAGCCCGGAGGTCAGTAAAGGGGACAGGATGGCTGAAACGATGGCTTCTTGTGTAGGAAGGTGCAAGCCAGGGTTTGACAGGGACGCAATGAGGAGATGCCTGGCTGGGACAGTGTCCACCTGGTCAAAGGACGGAACTGCAGTGGGGAAGGTCAGCGGACACCACCCTGGGGAGGGTCTCCGTCCACCTGCCATCCTGGAGTGTCTCCATCCACCTGTCCCCCTGGGGAGGGTCTCCATCCACCTGCCCCCTGGGGAGGGTCTCTGTCCACCTGCCCCCTGGGGAGGGTCTCCGTCCACCTGCCATCCTAGAGGGTTTCCATCCACCTGTCCCCCTGGGGAGGGTCTCTGTCCACCTGCCCCCTGGGGAGGGTCTCTGTCCACCTGCCCCCTGGGGAGGGTCTCCATCCACCTGCCATCCTGGGAGGGTCTTCATCCACCTGTGCCCTGGGGAGGGTCTCCGTCCACCTGTCCCCCTGGGGAGGTTCTCCATCTACCTGTCCCCCTGGGGAGGGTCTCCGTCCACCTGCCCCCTGGGGAGGGTCTCCGTTCACCTGCCCCCTGGGAAGGTTCTCCGTCCACCTGCCATCCTGGGAGGGTCTCCATCCACCTGCCCCCTGGGGAAGGTCTCCATCCATCTATGTGTCTACAGGGAGAGCCACGGGGTTGGGACAGTGGCTGCAGCCAGGTGCTGCTGCGTTTTCAGATGAGAACCACTGCACCCAGGGAAAAGGGGGCTGGAGGCTGAGGAGATGCTTGTGACGTTGCCCAAGGCCGGTACGAGAGGTGAGAGGGTCCACCTCAAATGCAGATATGCAGGAAAGACACTGACCCCAGGACAGACCTCCTGGGAAAAGGGTCTCCCACATTGGGGAGCCCCCGGGGAGGATGGCTCAGCAAATACCCTGGGCCTCAGACCCTGGGTGTGGCCCTCACTCGGCCTCTGCCTCCTTCCTTCAAGAGGTCACTGCCCTCGTGCCCAGTGTCTGGGTGGCTCATGGCTCCCAAAGCTCCGGGGGGACCGTATTTGGAACAGGGTCTGTGCACGTGTGGTCAAAGTAAGGCTCTTGGGATGAGGTTGGCTGGTGAGGGTCCGTAAAATAAGAGAAAAGGGGGAGGGGGCCGGGTAAGATGGATGGTATGTCCACAACCAGCCATGCAAGGAGGTCAGCTGCGGGCAGCCAGGGACGGAGATCCAGCAGGTTCTCCTCCAGAGCCCCCAGTGGAACCACCCAGCCCTGAACCGTGAGAGAATGGATTTCCACTGTGCCAAGCCCCTCTGTGCATGCACATTTGTCACAGCAGACGCCAGAAGCTCAGACCTGGCTTCATCCTGGCAGCTGGAGGCCTCCCGTCCCCCGAGGAGGTGCCGTGTCCCTTTGTGGAGGAGTCACAAGTTCTGGTGGTTTGCAGCCTCCTGGGGAAGCCAGCAGATCCCTGAGGACAAAGGTTAGGGCCAAGAGGACAGAGGGCAGGCATTTCCCCTTGCACATTGGCCCATCCCGCCCATGTCCCTCCTCCTGGAAACATTCACCCGCGACTAACTCTGCTTCCCCGTGGTGCTGACTCGTCCCCGGAAACCCCTGCAGGTGGAGTCACCGAGCCTGCGATGCCCGAAGGCCTGGGACCCCGCGCCCACCCCAGGCCCCTTCAGGACCCAGCTCGGGGGACCCGTCTGCAGCTGCTCCTCAGGTCCACTCCGGGACAGAGCCTGCAGTGCCCGGCTGAAAACAGTTGGGGGAGTGGCCTCTTGGCACGAGCGATCACAATTTTAAGTGGCGTCAACAGGAAGATGACCTGAAGTTTATTTTTTGCCCTGCCCTGAATAACCCAGCTCCATTACCGGGAGCGAGGGGGCACGGTGTCCTGCTGCTCAAGAGGGTGGAGGTGGCTTGTCCGCACCCAGGAAGGGGCTCTGGGTGTTGGGGTGGCCGGGGCGATGGGACAGGAAGGCGCCAGCTTGTTGACAGGCGGCTGCTGATGACGCATCAGCTTTGAGTTCGTTTAGGGCCAACCGAGGTCCCGTATGGAGGCATCTGTAGTGGGTGAACGTCCCCCCTCCAAGCACAGCTGTCCCCTGCACTGACTCATTCAGCTTCTGGGCGGGTTCTTTGGGAAGGACTCACCCAACACAGCTCCCTCCTTTTGGGGCGAGGTGTCCATTCTTGGGACCCTTATCCCGTGGCCTTCTGGGGGATGGGGTGGGGGTGACATCAGCCTTAGGGGCTCCAAGCCCTGTATTTGTGGTCTGGGATATTTGGAAAGGTTTGGAGTCACACCTGTGGGGTGTTGGCAACTTCTGCAGCTCAGAACAGGGGAGAGCTGCTCTGATTGCTTTGCCCCTTTCCACGCCCACCTGGTGCTAGCTCTCAAACCCCTCAGTTGTCCTCTTCTGACTAATCCCTTTCACGATTTCCGTGCCTTCTCTAAATGCCAGTTTTCCCACCAGGCCTCCTCCAGTTGATAGAGATGCTGCGTCTCCGAGCCTCTAGAAATGCACCGTCGGCACCTCTGCAAAATGCATGAAAGCTGTGTCACTCGTGTTTGGAGATGGGAAAAGATGGTGTGTGAAGCCGACATCAAGCATGCAGCGAGCAGCCGGTCCCACAGCTCCCGAGAAGGCAGGGGACAGATGGACACACACCTGGCTCTAGGCTTGTCTCCATTTCACAGGCCACCGATTGTGAAAACGCATGTCCTAAAAATGCACAGCACTTAGCTCCTGTTAGCCACTTTTCCATGACTTTGAAAACCGCAGCCATGGGTTCTCTTTGAAATGTGCTGCCCTTCTCATTTCCCGGAGGCCTGGGGCACTACATGGGACTTTAGAGGAATGTGCATGAAAATGTCCCAAATGATTCACTCAGGAGAACTTCCCCCCCCATAAGTAGCTCTGTGCCCAAGAAGCCAGACCCGGGGCAGGCCCCCGTTTACGGCAGACCCTGCCCAGCCAGGGCTGGCTGCCCCCATGCCCCTCCAGCCGGCTCACCCTCTCCTATTTATAACCCAGGACATCTCCACGGCAACCTGGACACAAACACGGCTGTGGCAACAGCTGAGACACAAGGAGCGAATGCCGCACACTCCGAAAAGCTCAGATCCTCTCTCCCGGGATGTACCCAAGACCCCGCAAGAGGCCCGATGTACCATCTCGGCCCGAGGTGACCCCTTGGCCCGAGGCCCCAGCTCCCGGCGGCAGGTGGAGCGGGAGGGAGAACCTGCCCTCTCTTCTGAGGCGGGGGCACTGCCCGGCCCCCAGCGTGAGTTCCTGCAGGCTGAGGTCATCTCGCCCCGCGGCCTGGCCTCAGGCCAGCAGGGTGTGGTGGGGACAAGGGGCTGGGCCCGGATCCCTGCTTTCTCTCGCCCCGCGGGCTCCCCTCCTGTGGAAGCCGAGTGTCACCAGCTGAACCAGCCCTGCCCCCTCTCCCCACCGCTATTCTCAGCCACCGGCTTAAGCAAAGTTTTTCCAGGCTGCGCGGCGCTGCCGGTCCTTTTAAACTAATTAAAGCAAAAAGCGTTGGAATTTCTGGAAGGGCCGGGACTGGCCTTTGAAAGGGGCAGAACGGCACAGCTGCTGCAGCTTGTTTTCCGTTTTTATCTCAAGCTTGGCGCCTGGAGGCCTGTTTTCTTTCCCTCTTTCCTCTCAGCTGTTTGAGACCCAGACCCCCGTTCCATTCTGTCTTCATTCCTTCTCGAGCCACTCCCACGCTCTCAGGCTCTCCGTCTTTGACTGAAATACTTCCCCAGGCCCCGGGCCTGAGAACAGGTCTGAGAGCACGTCCAGCCGTCCCCACCGTGTGGGGCGGCCCCACGTGCCCCGTGTGTCAGGCGACTGGAGCCCTTCCCCTCACCCCCAGCCAGGGCACCGCAGGCTCTGCCTGCAAACGCAGCCCAGCTCTGGCCACGCTCCGCCTCCTCCACCCTGCCCATTACTTGCTGCTCCGTCTCCCTGGGCCAGGGCTCGGGGGTCCCGTCCCCCCTGCCTGCTGCCAGGCCTCCACGGGGGGCAGCCAGTGCACTCTCAAATCCCTCCACGGCCTCACCGGCCACAGGTGGGCTCAGCGAGGGGCCCATAACACAGGAACAAGGCGCTGTGCTCCGTCCACACGGTGGGGGACAAGCCGGCCACAAAAAAGGGCCAAGTTCTGTCCACACAGCCACATGCATGGGCCTCAAAGACCTCACGATGAGGGAAAGAAGCAGACATGAGAGACCATGTGTTGTGTGAGTCCATTCACAGGAAACATCCAGAACAGGCCAATCCGTGGACAGGAAGCAGATTCATGGTTCCTAGGGCTGGAGACATGGGGGTGATGGCCAAAGGGTGCGGGGTCTCCTCTTGGAGTGATGGGAACGGTTTGTACCTGGAGCACGGTGAAGCTTGCACAGTTCTGTGAATGAACTAAACACCAAGAACTGTGCACCTTAAAAATTGTTGATGTTACGTCATGTGACTCTCACCTCAACAGAAAGTTAATAATGACTATGAAGGTCCACGCCCGGCCCCTCCTCACGCAGGGGAAATGCCCGAGTCCTCATTCATGCCCACTTCCCCCACCAGGACGTGAACTCCAGGAGACTGTGAGAACAAGGGGTTTATCTGTGCTATTCTCCACCTTACCCGGAGCTCAGAGCAGGGCCTGGCTCAAAACAGACCCTCAGCAAGTGTTTGCTGAGAAAACAGAGGCTCCTGGTATCTTTGAAATTCCCCTCTGAACTGAGCCCTTTAGCAAGTTCCAGAGTAAAACTCCCCCGTAGAGGTGAAGTGGGATGGGGGGGCCGCTGTGGAAGTAAACCGGGGTCCTCCCCGAGCCTCCCCACAAACCCAGGCAACACGGCCCCAGGCCCGTCCCCGGCCGCCTCTCCAGTCTGGAGACATGGCCTCAGGAGATCCCCAAGCTTGCAAAGATTTCACCAGAAGCCCCTTCTCGTTTCCTGGGAACTCCTTTCCAAGGGCAGGTCCATGGTGAAGCAGGTCCTGGGAGACCGACAAGCTCTGCGTCACCCTCGTGGCGGACAAGGGCTGCTGCCCCAGACAGGGCAGGGGCTGACCCAGGGGCTGCGCAGCAATAAGCCGAGACACAGACAAACCAACCCGCCGGCTGCAAGATGGACAAGCCAACTCGCCAGTCACCCCGACAGGAAGGAGGCGCCAGCCCCACGCTCACCCGGGGCTCACACCCCAGCTGCCCCTGGCCCAGGGGGGGACCCAGGGGCCTCCACCAGGTGGGTCCCCAGGCAGGACAGGTGGGTCCCCGGGCAGCACAAGCAGTGAGGGTGTAAGGACTCTGAGGACGTCACCCAGGTCACCGTGAGAGGGGATCACCCAGGTTGTTGTGCCCGGGCTGGCCTGGTGCAGCTGTCCCCAGAAGGGGCCGCTCACCCACTATTGCCTCGGACACACGAGGTGGCACCGACATCCTCCGGCTGCCCTTGTGGTCAGCACCAGACCGCATTCCCACCGGGACAAGGCCATGCAACCCTCTCAGGCCAGGCACCCCCACACCTCCCTAAAGGACTGTGCGCAAGTAAAGCAGAACAAAATACACAAAAATGCAGCTGACAACAGGAAGCAAGCACACAGTCTCATAAATGCTAACTGAACTTTTAAAAAGTGAGGTTATTTTATTCTGGTTGGTAATACATGCTCATTGCTTTACTGGTTTATTGGGAAAACCTTAGAAAGCATCGACAAGAAAAGAAAAAAAGAAAACCACAGGGGCAGGCAGGGTTAGCCCCATCAGCTCCATGGGGCACAGGCTTCCGGGAAAACAATCGCATTTTGAGGGTGCAGATGATTTTGGGATTGCCCTTTCTTCTGACCCTCTGCAGGAGCCAACCTCCAGGTCCCAAATCCCAGAGACCACTCCTCACTTCCATTCCAGAATGTTCCAGCCTCACCCAACCCAAGCCAGAAATCAGAGGGGTCTCGTAAGAAAGTCTGCACTGCAGTGTCTCGGTATGTCTGCTGTGTTAGTCAGGGTTCTCTAGGGACATAGAACCAACAGGAGCAATCTGTCAATAGGAGATTTATAGAAGTGCCTCATGCAACTGTGGGGCTGCACAACACATCCCATAGGGCAGGATGCACAAGTCCAAATCTGTAGGGCAGGCTGTGAGCTGGGAACTCCAATGAAGGTCTTCAATGAACTCCCCGGGAGAGGCTGGCTGGCTGAAGTAGAGATGAACATTCTCTCTTCTGACTGCTGAAATCATCCCTTCTCCTTTTAAAACCTCAACTGCGGGATACTGATTACGTGCTTCGACTTGGCGGGCCTGGGCTGGGGGACCTGATCAGCCCCTGGGGAGGGTGGTGGGCACGGGCGACAGCGCCCTCCACAGCCCCCCGGGCCTGGGAAAGTGAGGCCGGAGGCAGGCCCCATTTCCTCACCCAAAATACTACTGTTGGGAGAGGCTTGCCGGAGGGAACCGCCTTTTCCCCACCCCCTTATCTCGCCTGGACACTCCCCGTTGCCAGAGCAACTCCCCCACCGTCAGTGCGCATGCACAGTCACCGGAACTACTCCCGCCCCTTGTCTATCAACCTCCGCGCCCTCTCTGAACCAATCCAAGCCTTTGACCTCTACAGCTACCCCGCCCCCTAAGCGCCCAATATAAGCTGGTGCTCTCCCCTAATAAAGTCTCTTGGCTTCTTCACCCTCAAAGAACCGTGTCCTGCCTGTTCCTTCTCGCCGCCCTCCACACCTTGCACGCCCCCCCGCCGGGGACCTGGCCAAATCCCCCGCCTCGCCCTCGCCTCCGGGAAAGAGCCCCCGCCGCCGGTACCCTCAGAGCAAGCCTAGGAGCCTAGGATTCGGTAACCGGCCGCCCCCCCCCCAGACAAATCAACTGTGACCGCAACTGGCGCCCAACGTGGGGCGCGACCTCTCCACGCAGCGATCCAGTACACCACCCGCTCGCCCGGACGCCTCTCCAGCTCCCCTTCTCCTCGCCTGCAAGGTAAGGGCCGCCTCTCCTTCGCCGCTCCCGGAGCCGCCTCTCCCTCGCCGCTCCGCGTTAGGGGCCGCCTCTCCCTCGCCGCTCCGCGTTAGGGGCCGCCTCTCCCTCGCCGCTCCGGAGCCGCTCCTCCCTTCCCCACTACCTATTCTTCCGTCTGCCTCTCGTCCTTTTCTTCTATGACCCCCATTCCTCCTAACGCTCTCCCTCTTCCCCTCCATTACTTTGCTGTAGTCCTTTGTGCTTTTGTCTCTTTGTTTGGCGCCCTCTGCCTCTTTGCAACCGCCCCCCCAGACTGCTCCAAAATGGCGAACTTCCTCCTTCTTCTACTGAGAGGAGGAAGTACTCTAGTGATGACCTCAGCCCTAAGCCGGGCTGGAAACCGCATGCGCTTTACCCCGCCCTTTCGCAAGGCGGAGTTAGTCCGCCATCTTACGCCTTAGGCCCTGCCCTTTCACAGGGCGGAGCTAGTCCGCCATCTTATGCCTTAGGCCCCGCCCTTTCATAGGGCGGAGCTAGTCCGCCATCTTATGCCTTAAGCCCCGCCCTTTCACAGGGCGGAGCTAGTCCGCCATCTTGTGTCTTGGCCACGCCCACCGCGCCGCCATCTTGCGACGCTTGGGGCCTCCCACTTCCGCCTCCCCCTTCGACAAGCTCCCCCTCGGAGCCGCTGCCGGCGGCTGCCGCTACTCCTCCCGCCCTGCCGACTGGCAGCCCCTGGCTGCCTTCTGCACCTCGGGGCAACCCTTGGGGCAACGTTGCGCCTGCCCCCACTCCCGTGCCAGGCCCTCTACTTTGAGTGCACCCTGCTAAAAGCCGGCTTAGGAAAATTTGCCCCGCAGTGCGGCTCTGGATCAGCCTAGCTTCAGATCTAGTCACCCTGGCTGTTCATGTATTTGGAGAGCCGCCGGAAAAAATTGTTTGGCCCCTGGACGCAGGCCAAACCCGCCTGCTTATACGTGATAACCCGGACATGCAAATCCTCTTAGAAGGATTTCAGGGGGAATTCAGCTGCCACTATCCTAGCCATCGACTGTTACAGGGGCTCGCCAAGCTTCCCTTCCGCAGCCCCTTCCATCCTTTCCCCTCCTCTGCACCCATCCCGGGTGCCACTACCGTCTTCACTGACGCCTCCAAAACCCGTTTCGCCTTCCTCTCTTATTCTCAGGACCACCCAAAACCCTGCCTATTCAGCTATGCCAACCTTCATTCAGTCCAAGTGGGGGAAATTCTAGCGGTGTCATACGCGCTAAACGCCCACTGCAACCACCCAGTACATTCAATAAAGAAGGGCTTTCGCCCCTACATAAACATTGGGGGCCCTCGTATAGGCCCACCCAGGCCCCGATGGTTTACTGGAAGGACCCAGAGAATAATGCCTGGAAGGGTCCCTCCCCACTCCTCGCCCAGGGGCGCGGGTTTGCTTGTGTTTTCCCAGATGATGCAGCACAACCAATCTGGATCCCAGGAAGGGCAATCCGGCCCACCACCAGCAACCACGCGTCTAATGAGACGAGAATGCCGTCGTCTCCGCAACCTAGTGCACCAGATGACAACAGTACACCTGGGCCTGGACCCCAGTCCGAGTAAATTCCTCCAACTCCAATCTTACCTCCTCTTGTTGGCTTTGCCTCTCCACTTCCTCCCCCCTGTATGAGCCAGTCGCCTCCAACCTCTCTTTTTCAGAAAACACAGAGGACAGCCCTTCGGAATGCAATTGGAATACCTCTGCCGTCCCCTTAACCTTTCATTCAGTCTCCTTTACAGGAAAGTGCATCCGCCCTCGCTCGAGTAACTCTCCCAGCCTCACAGCTTGTGCCAACTACTCCTCTCCCAGCAGCTCTGCCAAGTTTCTTATTCCCCACAACTCCTCCCAATGGCTCTGCTCCTCTACAGGACTTACCCCCTGCCTTAATGTACAAACCCTCAAGACAACTAATGAAACTTGCCTCCTAATTGTCCTCATCCCTAGGGTCTTATACCACAGTGAGGAAGACTTCTTCCTCCGCCTGGAAAGAACTGCAGATCCTGCCCTTCTACAAAAGCGAGAGCCCATCACCGCCCTCACAATTGCCTCCCTCCTAGGTCTTGCAGGCGCTGGCACCGGAATCGCTGCATTAGCCAGTCAAAGCTCCGCCCTAACTCACCTCCGGGCGGCTGTTGACGAGGACATTCGTCACCTACAAGACGCTATTTCCCATCTTAAAAATTCTGTCAATTCCCTCTCTGAGGTAGTGCTCCAAAACCGCCGAGGTCTCGACCTTCTCCTCCTCAAAGAAGGAGGCCTCTGCGCCGCCCTAGGAGAAGAGTGTTGTGTTTATGCCAATTCCACAGGTCTCGCCGAAGACAGCCTAAAAAAGGTCCGAGAGGGACTGGAGCAACGTAGAAGAGACCGTGAAGCCACCAGCTATTGGTCCCACATCTTTACTCCCCTCCTTCCTTACCTTCTCCCTCTCCTCGGCCCCCTACTAATGATTATTCTAGCTCTCACTTTAGGACCCTGCATTATCCGCAGAATTGTCCAGCTTGTTAGGAAACAAACGGATGCTATTTTTTCCTCGTTCGTGCAAGTCCAGTACCAGCGACTCGCCACCTCTGACGCTCCCTACTCCAAGATGACAACCAACCCTCCGCGACCTCACCGCCACCGGTCAACCCGCCGACCGCGAGGCCCTTCTCAATTGCCTGAACCTCATACCAACCTCGAGCTCCAGCTTCTCTGAACCTTCAACTTTAAACCTCCCACCTTCGCCCATCCCGCTAGCAGCAAGGCCCCTGTCGAGCGCCCGGGCGCCACACCAACGTCAAGCTCCAACCTCGCTGAGCCACCATCAACCCCTTTTCCCCTCCCCGGCCTCCCCCTTCCCTCATCCCTTAGCGGACCTCTCCGGTAAGCTTCTTCCTTTAATTGAAAAGAAGGGGGAAATGCGGGATACTGATTACGTGCTTCGACTTGGCGGGCCTGGGCTGGGGGACCTGATCAGCCCCTGGGGAGGGTGGTGGGCACGGGCGACAGCGCCCTCCACAGCCCCCCGGGCCTGGGAAAGTGAGGCCGGAGGCAGGCCCCATTTCCTCACCCAAAATACTACTGTTGGGAGAGGCTTGCCGGAGGGAACCGCCTTTTCCCCACCCCCTTATCTCGCCTGGACACTCCCCGTTGTCAGAGCAACTCCCCCACCGTCAGTGCGCATGCACAGTCACCGGAACTACTCCCGCCCCTTGTCTATCAACCTCCGCGCCCTCTCTGAACCAATCCAAGCCTTCGACCTCTACAGCTACCCCGCCCCCTAAGCGCCCAATATAAGCTGGTGCTCTCCCCTAATAAAGTCTCTTGGCTTCTTCACCCTCAAAGAACCGTGTCCTGCCTGTTCCTTCTCGCCGCCCTCCACACCTTGCACGCCCCCCCGCCGGGGACCTGGCCAAATCCCCCGCCTCGCCCTCGCCTCCGGGAAAGAGCCCCCGCCGCCGGTACCCTCAGAGCAAGCCTAGGAGCCTAGGATTCGGTAACCGGCTGCCCCCCCCCCCCCAGACAAATCAACTGCGACCGCACTCAACCTATTGGATGAGATGGCTCTCATTGCTGAAGGCAGTCTCCTCTGTTCACTGTAGATGCAATCAGCCGTAGATGCAATCAACTTAACTGATGATTTCAGTCCACAAAAATGCCCTCACAGTAACAGCCAGGCCAGTGCTTGCTTGACCAGACAGCTGGGCACCATCACCTGGCCAGGTTGACACATGAACCCAACCGTCACATCTGGTAACCCCAAATCTGGTGAGACTTTGAAAAAGATTCTAAGAGAACAGTTTCCAGGGGCTCCATTTGGCCTGCAGACCATTGTAAGACATTGTTACCTAATAAGCCCACACATGTTCACATCACATGTTGACAGAGATCTTGGAGCAAATGGCCAAACACCATGATTTTGTTGTCTTTTAACAGTCTTCAGACATAGATCACAATTCTGATCTCCCCAAGTAGCAAATCTCAGACGTGGAGGCCTGAAAAGCAGGAAGCTTGACTCTCTCGAGATCATCTTCCACCTCCCACATCTATTTATTTATGTACATTTTTACTTACTCAGCAGTTTAACAAATCCCTTCACAAGGCACATTGCAACTCTCAGCTGCCGTTCCCAACCAGGGGCTCATGATATATCAAGGGGTTGAGTCGCATTTTATTAAGTTGTTCAGTGGAATCAGTTGTACACATCACAAACGCTCATTCCCAAATGATCTGTACATGCTGAGGTGATTAATAAAATATACATTTGCTTTAAACTATGACATATTCATTGTAGCTTTTTCTCATTCCCAGTTAGCAGGAAAAGAATCGCAACTTCTGTTGAGGTTGTTTCCTCTAATGTTTCTGATTTTAAAAGATCTTCATTCTCTGACAGATTGCAAGTTATTTAAGAAAGGGTTTGCGAGGGTCCAGCAAAGTGGTAACACGGTGGGGAAAACGCTGGCAGGCGGGCAATAAAACCATCCGAATTCATGACGTAAGCCCTCGTTTATTTGGGGTTGACCCCAGGCAGAGCCGTCTCAAGGAGAAGAGGATTATTTGTGGGAGAGTTAACCCTCTGGGATGACAGTTCTCGACCTACAAGACTTCCAGGAAGTCCAGAAGACTCTTCTGTTGTACATGTTGTCGTCATCACCAGAACAGAGAGACAAAATTCCAAAGTTCTTGAGAAACCTCACAGAGCCCCAAATGATCCCCAAGGACCACACGCAATCAATGCTGACATGACGTTGAAGCGATTAGCACGAAGGCCGAAAGGAGACACTGGACAAGTCCCCTGATTCTCCCACACAGGTTTCCCGGGCCTTGTACACGGTGGCTGTAGGTCTGTACAGAAGTGTCTGTGTGGTGGGGTGCAGGGAGGGGGTCAGACCCTGTCCCACCCTCAGAGGTTCCCGAGTGGACTCAGCTCAGCTCAGCCTCCGTGCAAGCTCTAGAGGCCCAAATGGACCATCTGCCGGGGCAGCCAAGGAGAGGCCCAAGTGCGGCTTTAAGACTCGAGGTCCACACAGAATCCCCAACGTTAGGCAAGGGGAGGGACTATAACACCCCAAAGTCTCACCCCGTCCCTGAAGTGCAAGCACATACACCCACAAGGAGATGTGCTCTCAACCCGCAGTGATTACAAAATAGATTTGAAACAAGGATTCGGGATGAGTTCCCACATCCAGGCAATTCTGAGCAGGTGTGAGGACCGGGTCTGTCCGTCGGACACTCTCGGGGTGCCCTGCATGCCTCCCCATTGTAACTCATCCATCGTCCATGAACCTCAGACCCCAGGGCTCCTGTAACCAATGCCACTGACTGCTCGGCCACACAGCAGGAGTGGTGACCTCTGCCATGTGGAGCCCTGTCTGCCTGCTCCTCTCCAGCTGCCGCTGCCCCTCTGGCTGCTGCTCCTCTCCGGCTGCCGCTGCCCCTCCGGCTGCTGCTCCTCTCTGGCTGCTGCTGCCCCTCCGGCTGCAGCTGCTCCTGCCCACTGTCTCCCTAGAAGGATCTGCCCTTTGGACCAAGGCCCCTCCTCCAGTGGGGGCACGTGGACAGCAGGGTCATCTGAGTCCTGTTCATAGGTGGCTCCCAGCACAGGAGCAGGGCTGGGGCCTGGGGGCCTGTTCTATCTCCAAATGCACAAACATCAGCTCAGCTTCTGTCTTCCCGTTCACCCAGAGGCTCCCTGGGGGCAGAGCCTGGCCACTGGTGACTTGGCTTCTCTGTCTGGAGCCCAGGGCTGGCCAGAGATGCTCCAGGAAATTTTCCTGCCTGTAGAGAGCCATGCAAGGGGACTTCCACAAGCCGGAATCTTACATCACGGCTGGAAAAAGCAATCCTTTTGCTTTGGGGTCTTAACGACTCAGTGGCCAAAGAGCAAGGGACAGCTCAAATCCGGGAGTTCCAAATCACTCTGAGGGAAGGGGAACTCATCAAACAGGAAAGGGCAGGTGCTGTCTCTTGCCATCAGTGGCCACCGGGCACAACAGATGGATTCAGATGTGGACATCTGGGGCCAGAAGCTCATGTCTCACCTCAAACCCACAGGGATCGTTCTCCAGGCCCTGCCCCAACTGTTCTCCAGGTCATGTCCAGGTTCTGTCCTAACCATTCTTCAGGTCCCATCCTGGCCATTCTCCAGGCCCCGTCTTGACCATTTTCCAGTTCATCTCCAAGCCCTGTGCTCACCGTTCTCCAGGCCCTATCCTGATCATTCTCCAGCCCATCTCCAGGCCCTGTCCTGACCATTTTCCAGGCCATCTCCAGCCCATCTTCAGCCCTGTCCTGAATCATTAGTCACCCTTGTATCTACGAGGGCCAAGCAGACAAGTTATCCCCTCAGGCTTCTCCGTGAGCTGCCACGAGGCCCTGGGCTCCAGGCTGTGTGCTCTCTGGCCGGTTCGCAAACACTCACTGGGTGTCGTTATGGCCCAGCCCTGGCTCTCACCCAGGGAGGTCCCAGTGGGAGTGGGATCATCAGCTTCTGGGGGTCTTAAGAGGGCAGAGGCCACAGGACTTACCCACACCGTGGATGTGGCATGTGAGGGAGGAGAGGGTCCAGGGCGGCCCCTACAATGCCACCCTCAGCAGCTGGTGCTCTTGAGTTTCCGGGAACTGGGGCAGGGAAGAGGATGGGTGGGGAGGAACTGAGAAAGGCAGTGAGAATTTCTCTGCCCCATGCACAGAAGTGCCCCTCATGCCAACAGCCGGAACCGAACCTTGAGAGTTGACACAAGCATGTGGTGTTGAGTCTGAAACATCATCGCTTGCTACACAATTGTTTTCATACTATTTTCACTTTACTTCTTACCTCACAGTCTTGCCATTTAATTAATTTTCCACATAAAAGCATTTTGTTACTAGTCCTAAGCCTGGAAATACCAGGCATTCAAAATCATAATAATAAATAAAATAGAAATGAAAAGTCATTGCCAAACCCAAGGTCACCTAGATTTTCTCCCATGTTATTTTCTATAAGTTTTATAGTTTTGTGTTTTACATTTTGGTCTATGATCCATTCAGGGCTAAATTTTGGGAGAGGTGTAAAGTCTGTGTCTGGAGTCCTTGTGCATGTGGGTGACCAGTTGTCCCACCCCATTTCTTGAAAAGACTGTCTCTTCCCCCAGTGAACTCTCTTCACTTCCTGTGACTGTCTTTGTGTGGCTCTATTTCTGGGCTGTCTGTCCCGTTCCATTGATCTATTTGTCTCTTCCTTCACCAACACCACACTGTCCTGACAGCAAGCTGGATGTTCTGCCAATTGTGTCATTTGTGGAAACCAAATGTTGTCCTTGTGGATGAACCAGTCAAGGCCTCTGCAAGAGAGGAAGGCTGCTTTGGGGGCCTCAAAGCCTGCATTAGGGTTTCAAACCTTTCTGAAGATACCACTCCCTTTTTTCTTAACCACAATTTGGACCAAATAAAATCTCAGCTGCTTCAGGTGTTATATCCTTTCCCTCATTCTTTCATCTTCAGATGCTGAGGAAAGAACCTTCTCGAATGGCAGAAGCAGCTGAAGGACGTGTCCTAAGTCATCTCATTCAGGAAGAGTTTCCCAGTCTTCTTTGCACGCTGGTGGAGTTCTCCTCTTCCTCAGAACTGAGTGATGATTCCCATGGACCATTCTGGGCTGCTGTGTTCAAACACTTCCTTATGGACTGGAGCTGCAGCTGGAGAAGACAATAGTTCACGTCACTCTGAGGAAGTGGGAGGTGTTGGTGAAGGAACCCTGGAAAGGCTGCATAAGGGAAGTGAAGGCTCCATATGTGCAAGAATCGTATTTTTAACTCTGAAATTGGCCACTTTCAATATCAGGACAAAAGGTGTTTGCAGGAAGGCTTGTGCAGCTCTAAAGCCCAGTTCCTGTGAATGGAAATAGAGTCTTTGCAGATGTACTTAAGCAGGTGTTTCAAGATGAGGGCCTCCTGCACTCAGGGCAAGCCCTAAATCCAATGGCAGGTGTCCTTATAGACACAGGAGAGGGAGATTTGAGGGACATATGGGGCAGAGGCCCTGTGATGATGGAGCAGAGCTGGGGTGATGCAGCCACAAGCCGAGGACACCCGGGGCCCCAGGAACCTGGAGAGGCAGGAGGGGGCCTCCCAGAGCCCTGGAGGGGGCATGGCCCTGCCCACAGCTAGATGTCACAGTTCTCCCCAGAACCATGGGGGAGTCCATTCCTGTCATCTTAAACCCCCCGGTTTCTGCTAATTTGTTACAGCAGACCCAGGACTCACAGGGACATTAGGACAAGCATGCATGTGCTTGCCCTGCACATCCTGAGCATCTGATGGGTTCACCTGGATGCAATGCAACGTGGCCGAGTGTCGTCAGCAGATTCCAGATGGAAAATCCAAGCCCGTGGCTCCTCTCCAGAGCTCTGCATGGAATCCGTCCTGGATGCCTCACCTTTCCCCTGCCCAACTCCCCCCCCCCCGCCCCACCTCCCCCAACCCACATCCCCCTGCCATCAGGAACCGAGGCACCTGCCCTGGGTCCTGAGGCCCGTGGAATTCTCCAGCTCTGCACATCTCATCCCTCCCAGATGCATTCATCCCTGACCTAGCCTCGGGCTCGCTGGAGGGCTGCAGGCACTGAGGACAGGGGGTGGCTCAGAGGCTGGGTGCAGTGGGGGCTGCATCACCCGAGAGCCTCCTCAGCAGCCTGAAGACCCCCACTCAATGTTGGCCATAGAAGTTATGGATTCAAAAACAGCTTCTGAGACATAAACCAGCACATGAACGTTCACAGCAGCGTTATTCACAACAGCCAGAAGACAGAACAGCCAATGTCCATCAACAAATGAAGGGACAAAGAAAACATGGTCCATCCATGCATGGAATATTACACAGGAAGGAATGAGGCCCTGGTGCCACAGCACGATGGACCTGAAGACATCAGGCAAATCCACAGAGACAGAGCCCATCCGTATTTGCAGGGAGCTGGGGAGGGGGTGGGAGTGACTGCGGATGGGCACAGGGTCTTCTGGGGTGATGGAAATGCCCTGGAATTAGACAGAGGTGATGGCTGCACATGGTGTGATGCTCTAAATGCCCCTGAGTTTTTCACACAGAAACCACTGACTACAGCAGCTTTACTTGTCATTGTCATTGATATTTTAGCTTATTCCTTTTACTTGTACTTGCAGTTCTTATTTTAGCTTGTTATCCAATGTTATCTTCTGTTGTCCTCATGCACAGCTCGTTTGTTCAGCTTTTTTCCATTCCTTCACCTGTTATTGCAGCTTGTTATCCTGTGCTAACTGAGGGGTTTGTAAGGTTGTTGAACCAGAATCTGGCCCATGCCCCAGCCGGCTTTCGTCGGTTTTCGAGGGCTTCTCAGTCCGCACTTGGATGCACTCCACTAACCATAACCAGAACATAACCAATCGGTGTTTGCCAACTTAATTCCACTATCTCACTTAGATCCCACAGAAACCCTAAGCTCGTGAGACTTGAGCACACAGACTGGAGATTCCTTTTTATTCTCCAGCCTCCTCGCTTGGGTCCCTGCAGCAAAAACTCTTTTCTCAAAATCTGGGTGTCACAGCTTGACTTCTGTGTGCCTCGGGCACAGGAGCCCATTTGCTCGGTAACAACTTTAAAACAGCTCATTCCACTTGATGCGCAGCTCACCTCAATAAAAACAAGACCCTGTGGCCCAGCTCTCGTGCTCACCTGCCGTGAGTTGTGGGCTTTGCGGTCCAGGAGCAGCAGGTGTCCAAGAGGACTGGAAAACAGGGGAGCAGGGCTAGGGGTGAGCGTGGGGGCTGTGGGACAAGCCACACAGCCACCGGGGCCATGCAGACCCCACTAGCCCCATGGCCTGGCAGCACCAGGAGACGTGGTGGCTCCGGTGGTACAGGGGGCCCTGGGCCACGAGCTCAGGTGCTTGTTTCCACCCAGAATGGCAGAGGGTGACACAGAGAGGACGGGCGGTAGCGTCCTCGATGAAGGCCATGTTGTCCTCAGCCGCCTGTCAGAACAGGATGCAAATGAGGGACAACAACAGGATGCAAACGAGGGACAAGAACAGTATGCAAACAAATGATGAGAGCAGGATGCAAATGAGGGACAAGCCGCTGAGCGGGAAGGGCCCACGATGTATCTACGTCTCCCATTTCCCAGGATGAGGGCGTGCATGGGCAGCTGTCCCAGACTCCATCTGCACCCAGGGCACAGTCGGGTGGCATGGGTCGCAGGAGGAGGGGGCACAGGCAGAACCTGGACGGAGCCTCAGCCTCCCCCAAGGCTTGTCCGAGCTGCTCCCTCTCCCCACGTTCCCGCCTCTGGTGTCGAGGGGCAGCCTGTCACAAACACAGGAGAGCAGCCCAAGGCAATGCGCGTGCAAACAGCCAGCACTGAGAAGCATGCAAAGAGCCCAGGGGTACAGGGTTCTGTGCCTGGAGGAGAGGGTTGTGGACTGACTGCATGTGCAAACAGCTGGTGCTGAGAAGTGTGCAAATGCCCGGGGCTGCAGCTGGGCCAGAGGAGGGTGTGCGGGTCGGCTGCCTCGTTTCCACCCAGCGGAAACCAGACGGAGGGTCGCTGCCCCGGAGTGATACCTGCGTCTGCTGACCTCGCCAGACCCCAGAGGCAGCAAGTGGCAGAGAATCCCAGCTTGGCATCTGTGAAGAAAGTAAAAATGTTGTCAAAGGAAATAACTGTGGTTTATGTAAAATATGAAAGAAAGCAAATGCTAGGCCCGACTATTCATAACAAAGAGCTTTTAGGTTGTTTAAAATGGACAATGCAAACACCACTGCCAAGTTTTACATCAAAAGGTGGACTTAAATGTCGGATAAGGATTTTCTGTACAACTTTTTCTCATTAAAGGAGTAGGTTTTCTCTGGAATTATTATCCACTTGAACAAAAAGCACATTTTTTGTTTCAGAAAACAAAAAACTATGCTATTCAATTTGTGGCTACAAAGATGTACTGTAATATAAAGTAATAAAAAGAAAAAACAATATAAAGAGCTGAGACATATTAAATTACCTAATGGAAACATGAGAGAGGGACGCAAGTATGTTTACTTTATTGAAAAAGCCTTTACAAAGCGTAATCAATAATAAAGTTTATACATCCTGTCTTATGACTTGATTTAAAAATTCTTCTATTTATTAAATAATTCTACATTATTTTGGAAAATAATGAAACAGCTGCAAGGCTCTAGGGGTCACTTTTCTGTGGGAGAACCACTGGCATTCTGATAAACCCTCTTGTATTTAGGCAGCCCTCTCTCAAATGCTGACTTCAAACATTGGGACAATTTGAGTTTATCTCAGAGATGATTTAATTTTGTCATTATTTACTTTCCTTGAACCAAGGGGAGAGATGCAAGTGCTGGAAATGGGAATCATGCATTACCCAAATGTTGTCGTTTCTGGGAAGAAATCACATAGCTGTGATTTAAGACAATTTCCATTTCCAACCTGAAGGAAAATAACAAAGAGCTTTAATAACAACATGATCCGATAGCTGAGCTGGGGAGCCCCCAAGCCAGGCCATCCGGATGGGGCCCTTGCCCCCACCCATGGATGCCCCACGGGTCCCAAAGACCCAGTCTTTGGTGGAGATGAAATGTCACAAAGCTGCTCGGATCCGCGCCAAGCTCATGGGTCCCGGGTCCTGGGGGGAACATGACATCTTGTGGGTTCCCGAGTTTAGGAAGAACGGTTTGCCTCCCAACCAGTCCTCTGTCCCGCTCTGGGGGTGAGGGCAAGTGGGAGCTGGGGCGGTTCAACAGGGAGAGCATCTGCTCACGGCTCTGTGGCCTGGGATCCCTGCTCCACCGCCCCACCGTCTCTGGGCCCCAGGCTCCTCCACTGTGGACGGGCAGAGATGATGGCCACATGAGGGTTCCATCCTGTCTTCAAGGGCCCAGCATCTCCAGGTGTGCAAATCACAACAACTGTGTCCCCGCAGCAGTCCCTCCCTCTGCTGAGCGGATGAGGGAGAGAAGACGGGAGAGCAGTGAAGGCTCTCCAGCTGTGCTCACCTTGACAACACCCTCCCTGCCAGCTCCCACGGTGCACGCGCACACACACACACTCCTATCCACTCACACACAGACACACACACTCCTATCCACTCGCATAGACACGCACATAGATACACTCATACACACTCATAGTCACTCGCACAGACACACACACACAGAGACACACTAATATTCACTCACACTCACACTCACGCAGACCCATACACGCAGTCACTCACACACACACACACACATATCCCACGTGTACACATTCATGTAATACACATAACCACACACACGGATGCACAGGAACATGCTCACTTATATTCACTCGCACACTCACACACATGTTCACTCACACAGATGCACACTCAGACACATGCACAGACATACGTGCACCACAGGCACCACACTCATACAAATACATACATTCACACTCACACTCACACACAGAGACACACTAATATTCACTCACACTCACGCAGACCCACACACTCATAGTCACTCACACACACACATATCCCATGTGCTCACATTCATGTAATACACATAACCACACACACACAGACACACTCACACACTTTTCTTCCCAGATATTTTATTCCTTAAACCAGGGATGGGGACAGGGGGTAGCAGTGAGGAATGAGATTCTGTACCAATATTTTCCTAAGTAAACCCTGTCCACCAGGAAGGATCACCAAGAAGGCCAACTATTCACCCAACCTCACCTCATCCCCAAAAGGGACAGGGCTTTCAGTTCCAGCACCCAACCTTGATGGAACGTTCCAGAATGCTGATAACTACGCACTGTTATACGAGCATTCCGTAATATCCAGGAGTGAGGAGATGGTGAAAAATCCATTTTAATTTATAAATAAGCATCCTTTTTTCCCAATTTACCTCTTGTCCAATTAATGTCTTTTAAATGAATAGCAAGAGCTGGCCCTAGGGAGTGTTGATTTTCACCTCTCAGACCAGCTCTTACTCTCTGACCCAGCAGGTCTTCAGAGGCTGGTTCCTCTCCCATTCTCCTTGGAGAAGGGGGAGGGCTGAACCTTCTGAAATCCAGGAGAAATTCCACATCTACCTCTTAATTATCATTCTGCCCAGAAAACATATCTCATCTATTCATTAATTGAACAAGAGTTATTATAAATCAACCCTGTGCCAGGAACCATCCTAAGAACTGGGGTCCCCACAGTGAGTGAAACACAGTAACCTCCTGTCCTTAGGGGGTTTACATTCTTACGGGGGTTGGGATGCTGATGACGATGGGCAATTAGATCCTGAGAGTCAGCAGATGCCTTCCTAGCACCGACTTCCTTCTCCATCTGGGAACTTTCACCAGGAATTCTGCTCCCAACCAAGACTGGACCAGATTTACCCTCCCACATGAAACAACCAAAAAATAATAATACAGGAAACAACAGATTTCAAGACACTGGACATCAGACAATGATGGACCATGATCCCTAAGAGACAAGAAAGAGGTGGAGTAAGCCCTGTTGTTGCTCCAACTCACTGGGCAAAGCCCTGTGGAGCCCTTGAGTTGAGAAGACAGAGCTAAGAGTCTGGGAGACCAAGGCAGCAGGATTTTGCAGGATAGAGAACCAGTGAGGAGAGAGGTCCATAGACAGAGCCCAGAGATCTTCAGTGGTTCCTCTCGAGTGACAAGCTGAAGGTGGACCAGTGCATGCATAGGAAGAAATGATCCAAGGTTGGAGAAGAAAACACCTGAACAGTGCCCGCACCCACCCAGGTCTGAAAATAGCAACTGTTCCCTAAACCAGATGAGGAAAACCTCATCATTCACAGGGGATTTTGTAGAACAGCTGGAATGATCATGTCTCAGTACTAGGGAAGAGATATCCCCAGAATGAACATCTTCTGGTCCTACCTAACATCTTAAAAGCAAGACCTAAAAGGCTAAAGCTATTTCAAGTAATTTAATTGCACCCCAGAACAAATCTCAAAAATATATATAACATTACAAAACATCCAATACCAAACAGGGTAAAATTTACAATGTCTGCATCCAATCAAAAATTTCTAGACATGCCTGACACATAATGAAGATAAAAATCAACCAACTGAAAATAACCAGGACTGTCAGAGATGTTAGAATTAACTGACAAAGACATTAAAATGGTTATTATAACTGTATTCTGTATGTTCAAAAAGTTTAAGGAGAGACAAGGAAAATTTAGAAATACCCAAATTAAACTTCTAGAGATGAAGCTACACTGGATGGGATTAACAGCCAATTATAAATTGCAGAAGAAAAGATTAGTGAACTTCAAGGTATAGTAACATAAATGATCCAAAGTGAGACACAAATTAAAAAGAGAATTTTTAAAGATGAGCATGGCAGGAAAGGAGAGAAATGGGGGTGGAGTGCTGAGAGAGACAGAAAAAAATATTTGAAAAAATAATGGCTGAAGTTTTTTCCAAATTTGATGAAAACTGTAAACCCACAGATCCAAGAATCTTAATGAAGCCCAAGCACAAGAAACATGAAGAAAACTACACCAAGGCACATCAGACTCAAACTGCTCAAAAATCTTAAAAGGAGCCAGTAAAAAAAAAGACATGTCATCTATCTATCTATATATATATATATATGGACAAGGATAACAGCAGATTTCCCATCAGATAGAATGCAAATGAGAAGACAGAACAAGAGCTTTAAAGTACTGAAAGAAGAAAGAACTTTCAGCCTAGAATTCTATACCCAGCAAAAATATCTTTCAAAAACAAAGGCAGAGTAGAAGCTTTTTAGGCATACAACAGCTGAAAGAATTCATCACCAGCACATCCACATTGAACAGAAAAAAAATTTTAAGTCCTTGAGACAAAGGATACCAGAGGGAAATATGGATCTACAGAAAGAAATGAAGACTGCCAGAAATAGTAAATATGTGGGTAAATATGTATACTTTTTCTTATTATGTAAACCTCTTTAAAACTTTCACAAGCATGTCTTTAAAAGAAAGCTTGCAAAATTTGTTGATTAAAAGATGACCATTTCCTCCTATCTTTTTTCTAAAATCCTTGGTGACTAGTAACAGAGCTCAAAAAGCTATCAGATAAATAAATCTATCAGATAAATAAAAACCAAATATCAGGCATAAATAAACTACCAAGAGCCCACATTGTCCTGGGGAAGGGGTCCACATTACTGAAGGAGTTTCCAGGGGTTTGTTGAATTCCTTGAGGCATTTCCAATCTTCAGACCATTGAAGGAAATTTCTGATTTTGGCTGCTCCTATGTTCTATTGCACCTCAGCTCTGGATGCTCCCTGCCCTCTGCAACACCAGCTATGCATTCCCTCCCCTTCCTAGTCCAATGCCTGTGCACCTGTGCATGGGCTGCCTCTTCTATCTGGAATGCCCCCGTCCCACCCCCTCCGCCCCAGTCCCAGGGTCTGGTGAACATCCCTCCTTGGGTTCCATGGACCTTATCCGTGTCACTGTTATTTTTAGTAATTTCTCTAGTGTTAATGTCATCTCTGTGTCTATTTCCCACAGACTGTGAACTCCTTAAAGGCACATCTCATTGGCTTCTGCAGCCCCAAAACTCAGCACATAATATGTGTTCCACAAGAGTGTTCACCCACTGTGAGACCATTACTCACCATGCAGAATAGAAGGCATCATTCTATTCCTTCAAGACAAGGAATAATTTTTTATTGCACATGTGTGATCGTTGATTTTATGGTCAAGTTTGCGGGACACTGATTACGTGCTTCGACTTGGCGGGCCTGGGCCAGGGGATCGGCCACCCCTGGGGAGGGTAGTGGGTACGGGTGAACAGCGCCCTTCACAGCCCCCCGGGCCTGGGAAAGTGAGGCCGGAGGCAGGCCCCATTTCCTCACCCAAAATACCACTGTTAGGAGAGGCTTGCCGGAGGGAACCGCCTTTTCCCCACCCCCTTATCTTGCCCGGACACTCCCCGTTGCCAGAGCAACTCCCCCACCGTCAGTGCGCATGCGCAGTTACCGGAACAACTCTCGCCCCTTGTCTATCAACCTCCGCGCCCTCTCCGAACCAATCCAAGCCTTTGACCTCTACAGCTACCCCGCCCTCTAATCGCCCAATATAAGCTTGTGCTCTCCCCTAATAAAGCTCTCTCTTGGTTTTCTTCTATGACCCAAAAAGAACCGTGTCCCTCCTGTTCCTTTCTCGCCGCCCTCCATACCTTGCACGCCCCCCCCGCCGGGGACCTGGCCAAGTCTCCCGCCTCGCCTTCGCCTCCGGGAAAGAGCCCCCGCCACCGGTACCCTCAGAGCAACGCCGAGAGCCGAGGGTTCAGCAACCGGCCGCCCCCCCCCACCAGACGTAGTAATTAAGACCGCAACTGGCGCCCAACGTGGGGCACCTGCAATTGGAAGTCCTCTCCACGTAGCGGTCCAGTGAAGCCACTCGCTCGCCCGGACGCCTCTCCAGCTCTCCTTCTCCTCGCCTGCAAGGTAAGGGCCGCCTCTCCCTCGCCGCTCCCGGAGCCGCTTCTCCCTCGCCGCTCCGCGTCAGGGGCCGCCTGTCCCTCGCCGCTCCGGAGCCGCTCCTCCCTTCCCCACTACCCATTCTTCCGTCTGCCTCTCGTCCTTTTCTTCTATGACCCCCATTCCTCCTAACGCTCTCCCTCTTCCCCTCCATTACTTTGCTGTAGTCCTTTGTGTCTTTGTCTCTTTGTTTGGCGCCCTCTGCCTCTTTGCAACTGCCCCCCCGGACTGCTCACGCTGCCATAGGGTCCTGCTTTCTGCTCTCGCCGTCTCCTTCGGCCTTGCGGCCACGATTTATCTCATTTTCTTCACTCACTAATTAACCCCTCTTTTTTTTTCTTTTTTCCTCTTTTCTTCCTTCGCTATGGGTAATCGTCTATCAGCACGACAAGCACCCCAAGTTCGTGCTCTGGCGGGTCTCCTAGACACGCACCGCTGTAAAGTGTCTGTCCGGCAGCTGCAAGTATACTGGGACCTCCTGCTGCCTTTTAACCCATGGCTCACCACTTGCCATCTTTGGGACCCTCTTACTTATGATCACCTTATTAATCGGGTCACCAACGCCATGGAACATGAGAGCAAGCGCTTCCCTCCCGGTTTGCTCCCCACCTTAATAACCATCAGCTCCTGCCTTCAAGGCTCCTTCCCCCCTGATCGAGGCCCCATTAAATCCAAGGAGGCCCTATCAACCCAGCCAACAGATTCAGATAGCGATAATAATTCAACTCGTGACTCGGACACGGAGTCCTTGGTCGAGCAGCTTAACAACGCGTTCGACGTGACTCCCAAAAAACAAAATAACACTGCGCCACGCCAAGATGGCGAACTTCCTCCATCTTCTTCCATCGAGGGGAGAAAGTGCTCCGGCGATGACGTCAGCCTTAAGCTGGGTCGGAAGCCGCATGCGCTTTACCCCGCCCTTTCACAGGGCGGGGCTGATCCACCATCTTGTGTCTTAGCCACGCTCACCGTGCCGCCATCTTGCGACGCATGGGGCCTCCCACTTCCGCCCCCCCCTTCGGCGAGCTCCCCCTCGGAGCCGCTACCGGCAGCTGCCGCCGCTCCTCCCACCCCGCCGACTAACAACCCCTGGCTGCCTTCTACACCTCAAGGCAACCCTTGGGGCAACGCTGCCCCTACCCCCACCCCTGTGCCAGGCCCTCTGGAAATTTAGACTCCTCCATGATCTGCGGGAGATCAGTTCTTCCCATGGGTTCCCCGCAGCCTGGCCTCCCCCATCCGGTGGCCATCCCGGCTCATTATCATGTAGCCACCATTGACATCAAAGACTGTTTCTTTTCCATCCCGCTACATGAGCGAGACCGCCCGCGCTTTGCCTTTACAGTCCCCGTCCCCAATCACGCGGGCGCGGCTAGCAGGTACCAATGGAAAGTCCTCCCTCAAGGGATGCGTAACAGTCCGGCCATCTGCCAAATGTATGTTAATCACGCAGTGGCCCCCCTGCGAAAGCGGGCCCTGCTCATCCATTACATGGATGACATCTTGGTGGCCTCTGAGGACGCCGAGGCACTTCCTCTACTCCTTAAAGACCTCACCACTAATTTAGCTGACCTCGGCCTTACAATTCAGCCCGATAAAGTTCAAATTGTGCCACCATTAGCCTTCTTAGGGTTTAGTATTGATAAAACTATTGCCCCGTCCGCTCCCCAGTTGGACATACCGGATCGGGTCACTATCACTGAGCTCCAACAGCTCTGTGGCCAGATCAATTGGCTCCGCTCTGCGTTACCAATTACCACCGCGCAGCTCCAACCACTTTTTATGCTGCTAAGTGTCCCTGAAGCCCCGCCGTTAGCAATCTCTGGGCGTATTAAGCTCACCCAGGAGGCAAAGAAAGCCATTGCTGCCATTAACAGGGCGCTTGCTGCCTGTTGTCTCAACAGGTTTAGCACTAAACAGGGCAATCTTATAGCACTCATCCTTCCTACGCCCGGCACACCCATGGGCTGCCTGTGGCAGGAAGGCCCTCTGCTTTGGGTGCACCCTGCTAAGAGCCGGCTTAGGAAAATTTGCCCCGCAGTGCGGCTCTGGATCAGCCTAGCTTCAGATCTAGTCACTCTGGCTGTTCATGTATTTGGAGAGCCGCCGGAAAAAATTATCTGGCCCCTGGACGCAGGCCAAACCCGCCTACTTATCCGTGATAACCCGGACATGCAAATCCTCTTGGAAGGATTTCAGGGGGAATTCAGCTGCCATTATCCTAGCCATCGATTGTTACAGGGGCTCGCCAAGCTTCCCTTCCGCAGCCCCTTCCATCCTTTCCCCTCCTCTGCACCCATCCCAGGTGCCACTACTGTCTTCACTGACGCCTCCAAAACCCGTTTCGCCTTCCTCTCTTATTCTCAGGACCACCCAAAACCCCGCCTATTCAGCTATGTCAACCTTCATTCAGTCCAAGTGGGGGAAATTCTGGCGGTGTCATACGCGCTAAACGCCCACTGCAACCACCCAGTAAACCTTTTCACAGATAGCCTAAGTTTCTTATTCCCCACAACTCCTCCCAATGGCTGTGCTCCTCTACAGGACTTACCCCCTGCCTTAATGTGCAAACCCTCAATACCACTAATGAAACTTGCCTCCTAATTGTCCTTATCCCTAGGGTCTTATACCACAGCGAGGAAGACTTCTTCCTCCGCCTGGAAAGAACTGCAGATCCCGCCCTTCTGCAAAAGCGAGAGCCCATCACCGCCCTCACAATTGCCTCCCTCCTAGGTCTTGCAGGCGCTGGCACCGGAATCGCTGCATTAGCCAGTCAAGGCTCCGCCCTAACTCACCTCCGGGCAGCAGTTGACGAGGACATTCGTCACCTACAGAACGCTATTTCCCATCTTAAAAATTCTGTCAATTCCCTCTCTGAGGTAGTGCTCCAAAACCGCCGAGGTCTCGACCTTCTCCTCCTCAAAGAAGGAGGCCTCTGCGCCGCCCTAGGAGAAGAGTGCTGTGTATATGCCAATTCCACAGGTCTCGCCGAGGACAGCCTAAAAAAGGTCCGAGAGGGACTGGAACAACGTAGAAGAGACCGTGAAGCCACCAGCTATTGGTCCCACATCTTTACTCCCCTCCTTCCTTACCTTCTCCCTCTCCTCGGCCCCCTACTAATGATCATTCTAGCTCTCACTTTAGGACCCTGCATTATCCGCAGAATCGTCCAACTTGTAAGGAAACAAACAGATGCTATTTTTTCCTCGTTCGTGCAAATCCAGTACCAGCGACTCGCCACCTCTGACGCTCCCTACTCCAAGATGACAACCAACCCTCCGCAACCTCACCGCCACCGGTCAACCCGCCGACCGCGAGGCCCTTCTCAATCGCCTGAACCTCGTATCAACCTCGAGCTCCAGCTTCTCTGAACCTCCAACTTTAAACCTCCCACCTTCGCCCATCCCGCTAGCAGCGAGGCCCTTGTCGAGCGCCCGGGCGCCACACCAACGCCGAGCTCCAGCCTTGCTGAGCCACCATCAACCCTTTTTCCCCTCCCCAACCTTCCCCTTCCCTCATCCTTTAGCGGACCTCTCCGGTAAGCTTCTTCCTTTAATTAGAAAAAAAAGGGGGAAATGCGGGACACTGATTACGTGCTTCGACTTGGCGGGCCTGGGCCAGGGGATCGGCCACCCCTGGGGAGGGTAGTGGGTACAGGTGAACAGCGCCCTTCACAGCCCCCCGGGCCTGGGAAAGTGAGGCCGGAGGCAGGCCCCATTTCCTCACCCAAAATACCGCTGTTAGGAGAGGCTTGCCGAAGGGAACCGCCTTTTCCCCACCCCCTTATCTTGCCCGGACACTCCCCGTTGCCAGAGCAACTCCCCCACCGTCAGTGCGCATGCGCAGTTACCGGAACAACTCTCGCCCCTTGTCTATCAACCTCCGCGCCCTCTCCGAACCAATCCAAGCCTTTGACCTCTACAGCTACCCCGCCCTCTAATCGCCCAATATAAGCTTGTGCTCTCCCCTAATAAAGCTCTCTCTTGGTTTTCTTCTATGACCCAAAAAGAACCGTGTCCCTCCTGTTCCTTTCTCGCCGCCCTCCATACCTTGCACGCCCCCCCCGCCGGGGACCTGGCCAAGTCTCCCGCCTCGCCTTCGCCTCCGGGAAAGAGCCCCCGCCACCGGTACCCTCAGAGCAACGCCGAGAGCCGAGGGTTCAGCAACCGGCCGCCCCCCCCCCCCCAGACGTAGTAATTAAGACCGCACAAGTTGGCCGGGAAAGGGTACCCAGTTGTTTGGTCAAACACTAGTCTGGGTATTGCTATGGAGATACTTTGTAGATGTGATTGACATCTACAAACTGTTGCCTTTGAGTAAAGGAGATTGTCCTCAATGATATAGATGGTCTTCATCCAGTTAGTTAGGTGGTTAGAGCGAAAGCTGAGGTTTCCAGTGAAGAAGAAATTCTGCCTCAAGCCTGAAGCATCATCCTACACCTGACTTTCCAGCCTGCCTGCCTGCCCTACAAATTACTAACTTGCTAGCCTGTGCAATTTCATGAGCCAATTCCTTAATATACATCTCTTCATTTATATTGATAACCTCCTAGTAGCTCTGTTTCTTTGGCGAGCCCTGGCTGATACAACACGATTCAGTTAAGCAAGCCAGTCTCTGTGAGAATGCAGGAGGCCTGCTTCTGGGAGGGAATATCAGATGAATGATGAAGGACTAGTATCCCAGAAATTCCACATTAAAGAAAAATACACTCATGTAAGGAAAGGAAAAGAAAGCTCTGCCACTGCACCGCCTTATACCAGGGAAGCCAGCAATCTGCTTTTGCTTCAATGAGCTCTTCTTTGGGGTCTGAGAAGATAAATTCCTGGGCATCTCTAAAAGTCCAGTGGGGCCCAGAGGCACCTCAAGGAGAGCCAAGATGAGAGACGAGACAGAGTTGGGAACTGTTGGCCACAGAGGCAGCTCTGTGCTGTCAACACGGTGATGAACTGGTGCACAGGTTCAGCAGAAAGACAAGCTTTCAGCAGAAAGACAAGCTTGCCAGGTGGAAAGGGGAAACTTAACTGTGAGCATGGGATTGGGTCCACAAGATTTATTTGAGTGCCAGAAAAGGGCCCCCAAAGTTATTTAGCATGCCACAGAAAGTTTGGGAGCCAGCCATCTCGAGGGACAGCAGGAAGATATAATGAGCTCTTTGCACCCAGGAGAGAGAAATCTAATCTTCTGCCATAAGGAAAAGAATCCCTGTTGCAGAAAGCCACCTCAGCCTGTAATTCTCTCTTGCGTCTCCAAAATCAGAAGTTTTGTGGACCCTTTCATACACTGAATGGAGGAAGACTAAAAAATGTCAACAAGGCTGCAAATCTCTTAGTCCTCTCAACCAAAATAGCAAAACTACACCATTTCATCCTTTCCCCAGCTGCCCTCCAAAAATAGAGCCACCCAACAAGCCCGATATCAAATGGC
This sequence comes from Choloepus didactylus, assembly GCF_015220235.1. Classification (NCBI taxonomy): domain Eukaryota; kingdom Metazoa; phylum Chordata; class Mammalia; order Pilosa; family Megalonychidae; genus Choloepus; species Choloepus didactylus. The sequence continues at coordinate 134,496 of NC_051316.1, read as the reverse complement.
AGGCACAGAGGTATGTGCAAACATGCCGCCTGCACACTCTGCATGGGGTTTTTTTAGAGTGTTGAAATGCAGTCCACTTGTCCTGTGGCCAGAAATAAACTCTTCCACTCAGATCCGCAAGACTTCAGAGGAGAAGGGGACTGGGGTCATCAGGTCAACCTCCTTTATTTTTGCAGATGGTGACATGGTACAGGGGTTAAAAACAAGGCACCTGAGCCCAAGAGCAGACTCAGGGCCAGAGCACATCCTCAGTCCTGCAGCCCCACGTGAAAGACAGGATTTTCTATTTTCTTAGCAGAGTCTTCTCCCTTCTGTGGTTACCCATCAATGTTTTCACCTCCATCTTTCATTCATGAGCTTAAGACTCAGATCAGGTGTCCTCCTGGCCCTAGGCATCAGTCAGGTGTCCCCTCCTCTGAGCTCCAACGGCATTTGGTTCATGCTGTGACTAGGGTATTTAATTGCACCATAGTATCCGTTTCAGGCCTGTGCTCCAGGCCAGACTGTGAACTCCGAACTCCAGCAGCACTGGGTTTGTGCCTCCATTATGGCACTTACCACACTGCACCATAGTGACCTGCTTGCGTGCCCACTCTCCCACCAGATAGTGAGGGTCTCGGTCGTCCTGTGTACTCAGAGCCCCACACAGGACCTGGTGGTGGATGGACAGATGGGTGCACAGAACCCTCATGGGCACCCTCAGCTGACTGCATGGGCAAGCGAGCTGAATGAACACATGGGTTTGCACCGAACCCTCATGGGCACCCTCAGCTGACCTCGTGAGCAAGTGAGCAGCTCTGCTTGGGAAGGAAGGATTTCAACTGTCAATGAAAAATTGTAAACACTGATAGAAGAGGTGAGTCAGAGCTCACCCTGACCAAGATGATGGAATGGGACCTTCCAGGGCTTTGTGTCCCCACAGAAGCTTATTACCAGGAAGAACTGGCAGAAACATTTTTCACAACGTTTCGGAAAATAGTTAAAGCACTACAGTGAAAGGATAAGCACCAAATCAGGAGAAAGGCCAGTTAAAAGCAGTCAGATCTCATGGTGCCTCCCCAGTCCCCCACTAGCTCAACACAGAGCCAGCCCGCATTCCCCGCGCGAGTCCCTGCTTCTGGTCTCAGAGGGAGCAGAGTAGCTCCCGTGCACATGCTGTGGCATGCACATCTGGCTCAGTTTGTCTGCTGGTGGCCTGCAGATTTGCCCTCAATGAGCTCTCCTGCAGGTCGCTGTGGGATGACAGTGAAGTTGTGCTGCCTGGGGCAGGGGATTGCTGGCTGCAGGATTTGCAGGGGAGGGCCCGGACTGCACACAAACTCTTTCCTGGGGAAGGGGGTGTTTGTATCCTGTAAGCGGGGAGTTCCTAGGGCCTGTGCATACCCTAGGATGAGATACAAAGGCAGAGAGGACCGGGGAGGCCTGTGCACTTTAGCCTGGAGCTATCCCAAAGCCAACTGTATGAATAAGCCCTGAGGAGAGAACTCACATTCACGGAAAGCTCTGTCATAACACTAGCCGGATACAAGCCTAAGGACAGATGCCTGAGTCTAAAATCCACTAACACAGTGAAATATAAAAACATCCAGGTTTCCACAAAAGATTGCAGAGCAAACAAACACACAGGAAGTGATGGCCCAGACAAAGAAGATCAAAGCATCATGAGGAGGCCAGACATGGGGCACAGCAGACAGAATTTTAAAAAATGGCCCTAAATATCTCAAAGAGCTAAAGGAAAACATGGACAAAGAACTAAAGGAAATCAGGAAAATGAAAGAGAAACCCAAAGAGAATACCAGAAGAGAGATGGAAATTGAAAAGGAACAAACAAAGCCAGAGGAATCCCCAGAGGACTTCAACAGCAGATTGGAGCTGGGAGGAGGAAACACCAGTGAACCTGAAGATAAAACAATTGAGCAGAAAGAGGAGAAAGTGAAGGAGAGTGAGCAGAGCCTGCGGAACCCGTGGGATGGTGTCAGCTGCACGGATACACACATTATTGGAGTCTCAGAAGGAAAGAAAGAGAGAAGGGGGCCGGGAGGGTACTCAAATAGATAGTTGCTGAAACTTCCCAAATTTAACAAAAGGCTTGAATATACACATCCAAGATGCTCAACAAACTCCAAACAGACCCACACTGAACCATGTTGCAATCAAACTGTCAAATTCCCAAGATAAAGAGAGAATCCTGAAAGCCCCAAGAGAAGCGACATGTCACAAACAAGGGAGCCTCACTCAGATTAAGTGCCAATTTCTCACAGGGGGCGAGAGGGCAGTGGGGTGACATACTTAAAGTGCTGGAAGCAAAAACTTCCCAACAAAGAATTCTGTATCCAGCAAAATTGTCTTTGAAAAATGATGGTGAGATTAAGACATTCCCAGATGAACAAAAGCTGAGGGACTTTGTCACCACTAGACCAGCCCTAAGGAGATGCTAAAGGGAGCTCTGCAGGTGAAAAGAAAAGGACACTGGACAACCGACAGAAGCCACATGAAGAAATAAAAATCTCCAGTAATGACATGGGTAAATGTAGATGCCAGTTCTATTGTACTTTCGGTTTGTAACTCCACTTTGTACTTCCTACAGGATCTAAAAGACAAATGCACAAAATGTAACAACAATTGAGAGAGTTGGGACTCATGATGCACAAACATGTAATTTGTGACAAGCACCACATAAAGGTGGGGGACAGAGGGCAGTAGGAACATAGTTTATGCTGTTGAAGTTGCTGTCAAAGCAAATGAGATTGTTATAGATTTAGGATGTTAAATTTAAGCTCCATGGTAATTGGAAATAAAGTACCAGAGAATATGCAAGCTCTTAGAGACTGAAAGTAGAGAGTACAGGCTTCCAGGGCTGGGGGCAGGACAGTGCAGAGTTAAGGCAAAATTTGTGTAGGGTTGCTGTTTGGGGTGAAGGGAAAGTTCTAATAAGGAGGGTAGGAGGGTAGCACGACACTGAATTGTCATTCATCCCACTGAACAGTAAGCTTGGGAGGGGTTACAATGGGAAGACAGATGCTGCAGCTATGTTGTCATAGTTGCAAAAAAGAAAGAAACACTAAAGAGATGACAATTTAATGCAATATATGATACTGACTGGATCTAAGAACGGAGGAGGAAAGACTCAAAAGGACATTATTGGGGCATAAGAAAAAACGGCATATAGAATATAAGCTTGTATCAATGTTAAATTTCTTAACTTGTCACTGCACTTAAGGTGATTGCGTAAGTGAATGTCCTTCTCCATAGGAAATGTACATGAGCGTGTTCAAGGAGTATGATGTATACAACCTGCTCTCAGATGCTCTCAGATGTTCAGAAAATAGATGATGGATGGATAGATGGATGGATGGGTGGGTGGATGGATGGGTGGATAGAGATAGGACCAAAGAAAGAAAATGTGGGAAAGGTGGCAAAATGTTAAAATTAGTGGATTTGGATACAGGAGGGGGTGAGAGGGGTGCGTAGGGTTGAAGTTCTCTGTATGGGATTTGTATTATTTTTGCAACTATGCTGTAAATTTGAAATTATTTCAAAATAAAAAATAAAATGTACTGGGTTTTCTTTGTTGTTATTATTATTATTATTGGTTGTTTTTTAAAGAGATGGGCACACAATTCAATCAGGACAGGGTGCCTTGGGAGGCCTCCAGATCGTCCCTCCACCCGCTGGTGCCTTGCTAACACCTGAACCCCACAGATGAAGGGGGAAAAGCCAGATGGAAACTTCCCCAACGTGAGTTCTGAGCGGAACCCCGCAGCGGTGGTGCGCCAGGAACCTCACTCCACGTGCGCAGGAGGGCTGCGCACCCAGCGCGTCCCCTGCTGGGACCAGGGGTGCAGCCCCCCAATGCCCACCTCACAGACCCCAGCCCCGCCACGGACGCCTCGGGACCCCCCGCCCCGTGCCCACCGCGGGCTTCTCGGACGCACGGACACGGCCGGGCCCACGGTGCCGGGTGGAGACCTACCATCCACCGGGACCCCCATGCGCCCGGCGCGGGAGGTCCGCTCGGGGCGGTGGGGACAGTTGCTCCGTGGAAGCGACTATCTGTAACCTCACAGTCGTCGCTGGCTCAGAGAGTATAAAAATGATGCAAGAAAATAAATCATGTGTGCGTACTATAGATCCAATTATATGTAATATAAATATATAAAATTAAACATAATATTTATATAATTTACAGCACACAGTTTTGATTCCTTTCTACATTATATGGAATATTATATTATATACCCATATAATTTGCACATATGAATATACTGTATGTGTAATGTATTATAATGTGGTATGCCGAGGATTACACATTGTTGCATCTATAGTATAGTACATACCATTTTATCCATGTCTGCATCAAATCAACTCTACTTTGAGGCCACTGGCAGGACACCCACATTTTCTCACACTCTCCCACCCTCCTGTCAGTGCACGAATGCCCAGCAGGATCTCCAGGGACCATCGTGGGCTGGGACAACCTGACCATGTGCTGGGGCTGGGGGTTCTTGTCCCACAGCTCAGAAGCAGGGTGCCAGGAGCCCCTTTCTGACTCCACCGCGTGGGAACTGCCCTTGAGCAACTTCAGCCTCTGCTTGGAAACACGCTGGAAGGAAGGGGTGAAGGCATGTCTGGGATCTTCTCTGTGGGTGCCCAAGAGGACGCCTCCAGGTCCACGTGAGCCAAGGCTTCCAGGGCTCCCTGGGTGACCGTCTGTTTCCTTCACCGTCCCGTTGAGCACTGGGCCTGTGACTGCTTTGCCCACCTTGGAAGGGGCAGATCCACCTCAGCGAGGTCAGCCCACCTGTGCTTTTTCAGGGCTGCGTGACACTCACCCCATTCCAGGAGCAGCTGGCATCTTGCCTTCAGCCCAAGGCCCTTTCTTTGCCCCTTGGTCCTTTCCTTGCGTTTTTTCCTGGAGCCCTCCCTTGTTCTCACCACCCTCCTGCAGCTCAGCGTTCCTTCTCACAGGGGACACTGCGGGTGAGGGTACATCCTGAGAGGCCGACATCAGTGTTGAGTCACTCCAGCGATCGCGAGGATGGAGCCTCGAGCTCTAGGGAGACCCTCGTGCATCCCAACCACAGTATCATCTTCCTCCTTCCTCATTGCCCTTTGAAGCATTCTTCTCTCTCTCTCCATCCCATCCACCTATCAATCTATCTCTATCCGTCCATCCATCCATCCATCATCTATCATGTATCTATATCTATCTATCCATCCATCCACCAATCCATTCATCCATAACCTATCATAAATCTACTATGTATCTCTTTATCTATCCACCCATTCATCCATCCATCTTCTATCATATATCTACTATCCATCCACTCATCCATACATCATTATATCTATCTATATGTATATCTATCTATATCTATCTATCTGCGGGACACTGATTACGTGCTTCAACTTGGCGGGCCTGGGCTGGGGGACCGGATCCACCCCTGGGGAGGGTAGTGGGCACGGGCGACAGCGCCCTCTACAGCCCCCCGGGCCTGGGAAAGTGAGGCCAGAGGCAGGCCCCATTTCCTCACCCAAAATACCAATGTTAGGGGAGGCTTGCCGGAGGGAACCGCCTTTTCCCCACCCCCTTATCTTGCCCGGACACTCCCCGTCGCCAGTGCAACTCCCATCACCACCGGTGCGCATACATTGTTGCCAGACACCGTTACGGGAGCAACTCTCGCCCCTTTTCAATCAACCTCCGCGCCCTCTCAGAACCAATCCAAGCCTTTAACCCCTACAGCTACCCCGCCCTCTAAACCGCCCGATATAAGCTTGTACTCTCCCCTAATAAACGCTCTCTCTCTTGGTTTTCTTCATCCTAAAAGAAACGTGTCCCGCCTGTTCCTTTCTCGCCGCCCTCCATACTTTGCACGCCTCCCGCCGGGGACCTGGCCAAGTCCCCCGCCTCGCCCTCGCCTCCGGGAAAGAGCCCCCGCCGCCGGTACCCTCGGAGCAATCCTGGGAGCCTAGGATTTAGCAACCGGCCGCCACCCTCCCCCAGACAAGTCAACTGCGACCGCATCTATCCATCTGTCCACCAATCCATTCATCCATCATCTATTTATCTATCATCTATATCTATCATCTATTGATCACTTATCATCTATCTATATCTATCTCTATCTACTGATCATCTTATCCTCTATTATCTATCATCTAGCATCTATTATGTATAATCTATTTATCTATCATCTATCATCTCTTAATCTATCATCTATCAATCATCTATCATTTATCTATATCCATCATCTCTCTATAATCTCTCATCTAACTTTATCATCTATGTATCATTTATCTTCATCTGTCATCTATTATCTATCATCTATCATCTCTCTATTGTCTATCAATCTATCATCTATCAATTATCTATCTATCTATCTATCTATCTGTCTATCTATCTATCATCTCTCTTTCATCCTGAGTCTGGAAGGAAAACCACTCAAGTGACAACTGTCTTTATACATTTGTAAAAGGAAAAGTTAATTGGTTTGGGCAATCAGTTTTGGTTTTAAATGGGTCAGAAAGGAAGCTGGAGTTAATAACCCACTTTGGGTAACCCAATTTTGACTCTGCCACACTCTGTGTCATTAGAAAATGGCGAGTCAACAGAAAAGTTCCCAAACTGTAGGAGCAAACTGTGTCTTGAACTATTTGCATCACTAAAATAGTGGGAATGCATGTGAAACACTGAAAGTGTTTGCCATATTTGAACGGTTAGAATTGTTACTGACTCCTTGAAAATAAGACAGCTCAATAGTGATCCATGGGCATATTGAGAAATGGGACACGTGCATTGGTATCGTAGGGATGCTGTAACTAAGTCCCACACTTGGGGGGGGGGGTCTTAAAACAACAGGCCTTTGTGCTGTCACAGCTCTGGAAGCCAGAAGTTGGAAATCAAGGTGTGGGCTGGGTGGGGCTCCCACAGAGACCTGTGGGGGAGAATCTTCCACTTCTCGTCCAGGATTAAGAGTTACTGACACCCTCCAGATACTGGAGCCAGACAGTAATTCAGCTTAATGCCACGCATGGCTGTGGTTTCCTGAAATTTGCTGGTGTGTAAATTCTGGGGGGTGGACAAGTGGCTGAAAATAACCCAAGCTATGTGCTGCCAAAGCAAAGCCTTCACTTCAGCTGTTCTCTCCAAGGGCATTTTTCCACATTGGCGTCTTCTGAGAACAGAGATGACAGATGGTCTCGCCAGCTAAATTGGGGTGTCCTCTGGAACTCTCACAGATGGCAGGGAGGAGAAGACCCTGTGGTGCGGACGCCCTTGTCTGAACAATCTGTAGCAAACATCCCACTCTTGTCTGTAAGGACATCACATGGAAAAGTCAGGCTTATGCCCAGCATTGCATTCCCAATGTCTCCCGCTGGGTGTGGTTCCTGCAGCTCTAACAAATGACCACAAACCTGCTGGTTTACAGTAGCAGAAATGCGTCTCTCAAGGTCGTGGAGGCCAGAGGTCCAAGTCAAGGTGTCTGCTGGTTGGTTCCATCCGGAGGCTCCAGGAGGCCCCCTCCCACCTCTCCCAGCTCCTGGGGCCCTGGGCATCCCTTGGCTTGTGGCTGTGTCACCCCCAGCTCTGCCTCCAGCTTCTTGGGGCCATCCCCCTGCATCTGTGCCTACCTCTTCTGTCTCTTGTAAGGACACCAGACATTAGGTTTAGGTCCCCCTGAATCTAGGATGAGCTCATCTTGGAAGACTTACCTCAACCACAATTTCCTCTTTTCCAAGTAGGGACCCCATCACGTGTTCCAGAGCTTAGGACGTGGACATGTCTTTTTTTTCGCAGGGGTGGGATGAGGCACCCTGTTCAAGCCTCTGCACCTTTAGGTCATTACTTCCTGACCAGGAAAAGACATTCAGACTTTAGAACATGTACACACATGCTCCTGCTTGCACAGTGTGACCCCCAGTGAGGACTCATGTGTTTCCTTGGCATGTCGGGGATGCGTGAGTATCCGTAAGTGTGAGTAACTCACAAGCAATCACTCCTGCAATGTCTGCAGAGCCCTAAACCGTGGCTCACGCTTAAATGTGGGAGGTGAGAGTGCAAAATGGTGCAGCCACTGTGGGAAGCAGTATGGCGATTTCTCAAAATGTTAAACACAGAATTACCAAGTGACCCAGCAATTTTACTCCCCACTGTGCACCCAGAGAAAGTTAAAGCAGGAACTCAAACAGATGCTTGTCCACCAACCTTCAGAGCAGCATTATCCACAATATCCAAAAGGTGGAAGAAACCCAAGTGTCCACCAAAAGATGGGTGGATAAACAGAGTGTGGTCTAGCCATGCAATGGAATGTTATTCAGTCATAAGAAGGAATGAAGTTCTGAAACATGCAGCAACATGGATGAACTTTGGTGAAAACAGGCTGAGTGCAGGAAGCCATTCACAAAAGTCACATATCATGTGAATCCACTTATAGGAAATAGGTAGACTGTGCAATTCTTTGAGACAGCATAGATTCAATGCAACCAGGGAAGGGGGAGCTTTTGCTTGGTGGGTATCGAGTGTTTGTAAATAAAAATTAATAAATAAAGGCAGGTTGAGTCCGGGGGTGATCCAGGATCCCCCGAGGCTGCAGCCCCCATTTCAGCAGCCCTGTGACCTTCTCCTCTGAGGCCAGCACTGATTGGTCTGCTCCCCTGCATCACCGGGAGCCAAGCCGCCATCTTCTCCTCTAGGCCCTTGCAGCTACCTCGGGACTCGTCTCCTGTGCACCCCACTTCTGCACATGGCAGCTGTGGGCCCCCCTTAAAAATAACCATCAGATGGTGGCACTTTCCCCAGTTTAAGGTCTCCTGTGAGCTTCTCGCCCCACGACCGGGACCCCTGATCCTGGCCCCCAGCCCATCTCTCACTCATCTCATCCTGCTCTCCCCTGTGGACACACCTCAGCTCTAACCCCCAAGCTGGGTTCTGTGGGACACTCCTGCCGTGGGACCCTCAACCTGCCTAGACTCTCTGGCCTGGGCCCCCTCCCCACATTTGCAGGGCTGGGTCATCCTAGTCCTCTGGACCCCCTTCCAGAACCACCCAGCCACTCTCAGCCTCAGCATGGAACCCAGGCCTCTGCAGAACTCACTCAGCAACACTTGCTGCTTGTCTCACATACACAAGCACACACAATGCATGCACACTTCACACACATGCATGCACACATGTGCACATACTCACACGTGTGTGCACACGTGCACGCAACCGCATGCACACACATGCACGCAATGCACATACCCACAGATGTGCACTGTGCATGTGTGCACACACCCACATACGCATGTGCGTGCACACATGCGTACACACACATCCACATGCACACCCACAGACCCATACACATGTATGCACAAGCACCCACATGCATGCACACACACCCACACCCCCACACATGCACATGTATGCACACACATGCACACACATGCACATACCCACAGATGTGCACGTGTGCATGTGTGCACACACCCACATATGAATGTGTGTACACACATGCACACACACACATCCACATGCACACCCACACACCCATACACATGCATGCACAAGCACCCACATGCATGCACACCCACCCACACACCCACGCATGCACATGTATGCACACACATGCACATGCACACATGTGCACACACATGCATGAACAGCCATGTGCACACATACACATGCATGTATGCACACCCACAGTCATGCACACACACACATGCACACACATCCACATGCACACCCACACACCCATACACATGCATGCACATGCACCCACATGCATGCACACGCACCCACACTCCCCACACATGCACACACCCACACATGTGCACACCCACACATGCACACATGTGCACACACACAGTTATGAACAGCCATGTGCACACATACACATGCATGTATGCACACCCACAGTCATGCACACCAACACACATGCACACACACACATACCCCTGCACATACACACCTGATAGGAGCTCAACTTCTGTACACAGCAACTTGTCAATATCCAGAACCACTGCTATCACTAAATATCTGGAATTTAAAACATTCCTGTTAATAGTGTTTATCTCTGGGTTTCAGAATTACTGGCAGGTTTTGTTTTCTTCATACTTTTTCTTTATTTCCCAAATTTTCTTCAGTCAGTATTTTTTACTTTTACAATCAGAATGTACTATGAGTTTTTAAATTACACAGTGATTTAAATTGCAACCCTGGCTACTGGAATTACAGCTACGTGTCCTTAAGAAAAGTCTGCCTTTCACCTGTACACTGGGACTCAGACGTGGGTCTCAGCAGAGACAAGCAGCTCCTGCCACCTTCAGCACCAGCCCCATCTGCAGACTTACTTCAAATTGTGCTGACTGAGAAAGAGGGAGTTATCATGTCTGAGCTGTTAGAGTTTCTGCCTCGTTTAAGTTTGGGGGGGAAAGTATGTCATAGCAAAGTGCTATATCTAAGGTTTATTTAAAGTGAAGAATGATCCAGAAAACTAGTTTTTCCTTGGAGAAAAATTTATAAATTATTTTATAGAGTCACACATTTCTGAGTATAGCCTTTTTGTCTTCCAAACTTACCTATATCCTTTTCCAAACTAATTTTAAGGTTAAATATTTTAATAATAATTTTTATTTAAAACTTGAGGGTGGCATTATTTAAAATTTGGAAGATAGAGAAAATATTTTAAAAAATCGCCTATTAACATGACCATGCCAACACAAAAACTATTTTCATTTTTGCATATGACTTTTCAGTGTATTTCAAAGGATATTTTTATACTGTGTAAGGTTGGGGGTTTTTGTTTGCTTGCTTGCTTTTTGCTTTTTTATTTTTTTGTTTGTTTGTTTTTGCTGTTAACTGTTTTTGCTTATATAACAAATGTACTTTCCACGGTGCCTCATATTCTTCATTCTTATCATTTATATTGTTGCCTAATTTCCTGAGTAAGCATACCATTAGTCCTCCAACCGTTTTCTATTGTTGCTTTTTATTTCTCACAGTGACGTTTATTTCTCACAGTGACGTTTGGGCTCAGAGCAAAGTGCGTAAAAGGGACTTTCTATGTGGTTTTGCGGCCTTGTCCTGCTCTCCCACAAGCCCCGTGGGTGAAGGGTGGTTCCCCCGTGGGCGAAGGGTGGTTCCACCGTGGGCGAAGGGTGGTTCCGCGGTGGTCACTCACCATCCCAGGGGACAGAGGAGACCCCGCGTGGGTACTGGATATGCGTGTGTGCACATTTCCTGTGGCCACTGCAACAAATTCTGTCAATCCGGGTGACCTCAAACAGCAGAAACTTATCCTCCCACAGCTCTGGAGACCAGGAGCAGCTCCCAGGGAGGCCCCTTCCCTCCGGGGGCTCCCAGGGAGACCCCTCCATCTCTCTCCTTGCTCCTGGCATGGCCGGCCACCCTCCGTGGTCCTGAACTTGTGGCCACATCACTCCATACTGTGCTGTGCCCCACGCAGCCACACCCCTGCATCTGTGTCTTCTTCTTGTCTCATAAGGACACAGCATTGGATTTGGGGCCCACCCCAATCCCAGGAGGACCTCATCTGGCGATCTTAACTAATCACATCTGCAGAGTCCCTATTTCCAATGAGGAAGTATTCCCAGTTCCCAGGCCCCAGGTGACGTGAACTCGGGCCACACTCTAACCCAGGGCAGGTGGCACCATTGGGGTGCAGGGCCTCGTGCTCACATTGGCTGCCAGTGAAAGGTGGGGAGCCCACCCACACAGGAAGAAGCCGGGACTGCCAGCAGCAGAGACAAGGGGTCACAGGGTCTGCCCGTGGCCAGGGGTCACAGAAAGGAGAGGTTGAGCAGATGTGTGGATTTCACCGGGAAAACCCCCAGGAAAAGCCCAGGGAGCCCACGGCTGGGGTGTCCAGTCAGCAGAACCATCCCTCAGGAGGTGTAAGAGCCTGGACTCACACCGCACACACCAAGAGCAGCTTTCTGTGAAAGAGTCCTGCTCTACGAGCTCAGGACCTGCTGTGGGAATGTTCCTCGCATTTGCTCATTGGATCCTCCCCTGAACCCCGTGAGGCCAGCGTGCTGGAGAGGGTAAGTCGCACATGAGGACATCAAGCGTGACAGAGGCTAAGGTGTGGCCCCAGTCACCAGGGAGACAGCAGAGCACCACGGGCCAATTTTCCCCTTCAAGGGTGAACTGTTTCATCACGGCTCTATCACAATACCGAAAGATGGAAACACCCCAAATCCACCAGTGGATAAGAACAGTGTGCTACATAAACAGGATGGAGTTGATTCCAAAAGAAATGAAGTTCTGATGCAACCTGGATGAATCTTAACAACATTCTGCTGAGTGAAAGAAGCTGGACACAAAAGGTCACATTTCATTTGATTGCATGTCTATGAGAACTACAGAGTAGTAAACCCATCATTCTGCTTTCCTAGCTGTTAAAACAAGCACCACACAATGGTTTGGCTTAAACAACAGGAATGTATGGGCTCATGATTTCGGGAGCTAGAAGGCTTGTTTACACCCAGGTTGCTGTCTTCTGGCTGGCTGGGAACGTTTCGGACTCCCTGGCTTTTCCATCATGTGGCAATGCACATGGTGGTGTCTTCTTTCTCTTTTGAGTTCTGCTGACTTCACTCTTTGACTGCTCCCCATGGTTCTCCTTCCACGTCCAGTTTCCATTGTTCAGGGTTTCACCCATGTTGGATTAAGGTCACCCTCCTTCAGTGCAGGCACTGAGCTAAGGACGTTGTCCAAGGTCCTATTTACACGTGGTTCACATCCACAGGACCAGGGGTTGGGACCCAAATGAGACTTTTACAGGGAATATGAGTCAATCCCCAACATCCCAGAGACAAAAAGCATATTCGTGGCTGCTAAAGCTGGGGGTGGTGGAGAAAGACCCTTACTGATTTTACTGGTACAGGGTGAAGAATCATTTTGGTGCAAAAAAAATGTCTTCGAAATAGAAACCAGGGATGGTTGCACAACATAAAAATGTAGCACCTATCAACAAACTGGACAATTTAAAATGGTTACTTCTAATACGTAAACTTAACTTCAATAATAAAAATTCTGAAATAAACTACAAAGAATGTGAATTATTGTTGCCATTTTCATCAAGTTTGGTCATATACAGTAGAAAGCAATTTATTAAATGACACTCAGTGGGACATAAACCCTCCCTGTGATGTCACTTCCCGTGTCTGCAGAGACGAGAGTGGGAGTCAGGGTCACAGGTCACCCGAGGATGGACGTCCCCACGTCCAGGTCACTGCCCCCTGTGATGTCACTTCCTGTGTCTGCAGGGTGGGAATCAGGTCATAGGAAGTCACAGGAGGATGGACGTCCCCACGTCCAGGTCACTGCCCCCTGTGATGTCACTTCCTGTGTCTGCAGAGACGAGGGTGGGAGTCAGGGCCACAGGAGGTCACCCGAGGATGGACGTCCCCATGTCCTGGTCACTGCCCCCTGTGATGTCACTTCCTGTGTCTGCAGGGACGAGGGTGGGAGTCAGGGCCACAGGAGGTCACCCGAGGATGGGCGTCCCCATGTCCTGGTCACTACCCTGGTGATGTCACTTCCTGTGTCTGCAGAGTGAGCTGTCTCCCTGGCCCCAGTGCACACAGGGACGACAGCAACCCCCGGAAGTGGCTGGGGGAGCTCACCTGCATGGGGGAACCCTGAGGGACAGGCCCTTCCATCTCCAGACACACCCCAGAGAGCCATCCTGCATTTCCTAAATCAGCTTCTCTGAGAATGCTTTCAGTTGTTGGTGCTGGAAGGAAGAGTCCTTAATGCCCAGCTGCGGTCGGGGTTACTGCTTCTAGGGGGAGTGGCGGCCGGTAGCCGAGCCCTCAGCTCTCGGGGCTGCTTAAAGGGTACCGGCGGCGGGGGCTCTTTCCCGGAGGCGAGGGCGAGGCGGAGGACGTGGCCAAGGTCCTCGGCGAGAGGCGTGCAAGGTGTGGAGGGCGGCGATAAGGACAAAAAACACTCTTCATCCAGTAGGAGTATGCGCCAAAGAGATTTATTCAGGGGTGATTACAGGTTATATAGGCTGGTAAGAAGGGCAGGGCTGGAAAGGAGGTGAAGTAGCCTTAAATGGCAATACTGAAGGGAGAGGGGCTAGGATTGGTTCTGAGAGGACGCAGGAGCCGTTGCAGCGGGCGGGGGTTGTTCTGGCCACGGTGCATGCGCGCTGGCGGTGGCAGGAGTGGCCTTGGCACCAGGGAGTATGTGGGTAAGATAAGGAAGTGGGGAAAGGGCAGTTGGGAGAAAGGCGGTTTCCTCCGGCAAGCCTCCCCTGCCAGTGGCATTTTGGGTGAGGAAAAGGGAGCTGCCTTGACCTCGCTCCTCAGGCTCGGGGGGGCTGCAGAGGGCACTCACGCCCGTACCTACTACCCTCCCCAGGGGGTGATCAGGTCCCCTGGCCCAGGCCTGGTAAGTCGAGGCACAAGCTCAGTCCCCGCACCCAGCATCAATGGAAAAACTGACAGTTGCAGATGGAAAAGGCATTCTAAATGAGCTCATCAATGGGCCGTGCTTAATTCACTGTATGATGACGTTTATTATCATCAAGAGCAGTAACATCGATTGAGTTGCAGCATGTTCTAAAGACAGAAAATGCCTCTTGTTTGTGCTTTTTTTATGCCTTTGAAAAAAAAAACTTTACTTTGAGATAATTTCAAACTTACAAGACAGTTGTAAAAATACTAGAAAACCTCCAGAGAAAATGTCAACATAGCCCCACCCCCAGATCCACCAATTTAGCATTTTGCCACATTGCTGCCATGTTGTATGTGCTTTTAAAATATTTTCTCTCCAGCGTCTCTCAGAATATTAAAATAGAACACATGGCCCTATAATCTGTTCTGCTAATTCCAGCCTTGGACTTTTTCCATTTTCAGCTCCTAATTTGCAACCTGGCCCAGTTTCATGCTCCATGACACAGATAGACCGCTGAAGTTTCTCTCGGTACCCCAGAAATCCAATTTTCCATGACCTTTCACAACATGGCCGTTTACATATAATGATGTGCTTCTAATTTTCAATGTGTAAAATGATTGAGACCTTCTGTTTTCCTACCTCCTCCTTAGGCCACACTTCACGATCTCGTTAGGCCTCCAGCGTTTCCATATTTCCCCCATGGACGCACACTTCTTTGCATGTTGTAATCGTCCACGTAAATTGCATCAAGCGGCCTGCACCTTTGCCCTCAGCCTCTATTGCATTTCACATGCTCTCACTTACATTAATTCTTGATTTTTGACCATGCTTTTTGCAATGGAGGTGTTATTGGTAAGGTAATAAGAGCAAGCCTGTTCTCCACAACATAATGTGCATTTCCTCACCTTGTGAGGATATTGAATAGACTTCATTATTTTTTTTTCAATACAAGAGTGAATTCCACCATTTGATTACTGAACCAGCAGCGTTTCCATATGCCATCCATCACCCTGACCACTGTAAAATGCTGAATATTCAGATTAAATTGGAATTTTTTCCCTATGAATAAGGAATTTGATTCTATTCTATAATATACAGTGTCTCCAGGGAAAGAAAATTGAGTTGAAGGTTGCTGAAGGCAAGTAAGAAAATTGTATTATCCAAATAGAAAATTCTTTTCCTTATCATCAAAATGTGAGGCAGAGCCTTGGGGGAAAAGGGGGTCAGGAGAGAATTCAATTAGAGATGAAAATGGAAAAGGTGCATTTTTCAACTCACCTTTTATTTTTCCAAACAAGAAGCAGCAACGAGCACATGGGACAAAGCGGTATTTGTCAGGGGCTATCAGTGTCTTCCAGATGGAGCAGGCAGCAGTCTCGAGGCGTTAAAAAGAGTCAGTAAAACGTGTACGGGGCCAAGTGCTTCAGAGGCCAGGCTGCTCCCTCACTCCGGGGAGCTCATGGAAACCCAGGAACACCAGGTAAAGCTGACCGCTGAGACCCTTCCCTCTGGGGTTCTCAGATGCGCATTGCCCGTTCCTGCCACAATTAGTGCCGTAAACGAGCACGTTGCTTGCCTTTGTTCCCAGCTCCTCGCAACTCAAATATTCGCTCGTCAGCTTATGGAACTACGTTTCAAAGAAGACATACATCACTTGGAGGGCTTCTTCTCTGCAAAGTGCAGACCCAGAACTACTTTTTAGAGATTTAAACTCTGTCCTCTCTTAGGGGCTCAGGTGTGAGATATTCTTTGTTACTTTGGTAGAAGAGTTAATCCTCTTTGTACCTGTGCCCAGCTTTTAAAATAAACAGTTTACAAAACGCGCTTGTTAGGCAGAGTTTCTCAGAGCATC
The DNA here is from genome assembly GCF_015220235.1 of Choloepus didactylus. Lineage (NCBI taxonomy): Eukaryota > Metazoa > Chordata > Mammalia > Pilosa > Megalonychidae > Choloepus > Choloepus didactylus. The sequence goes on along the minus strand of NC_051316.1, from coordinate 118,231 downwards.
CTTGGAGGCCCCCTTCCACCAGGCTGGACGAATGTTCGGATCCCTGAGCCTCACCCTGACAGGACCCCCAAGTATAAAAAGCACCTGGAGCATGAGTTTCCAGTGGCTGCCAAAGCAAAGTTCCACTACCCAGTGGCTGGAGACAACAGAAGTTTGTTCTCTCACCATTCTGGAGGCCAGAAGTCAGAAATCAAACTGTGGTCAGGGCCGCGCTCCCTCTGGGGCCCCTTCCTGCCTCTCCCAGATCCTGGGGGCCTCGGGCATCCTTGGCTTGTGCCTGCATCTCCCCAGTCTCGGCTCCCCCTTCCCACAAGCTCCTTCTCTGCCTCCTCTGAGCATCTGTTACAGGACCCTTGTCCTGGATTAGAGCCCACCCAGGTTATTCAGATCATCTCGTCTGGGGATCCTTGACTCAATCACACCCAAAACACCCCTTCCCCAGATGAGTCCCGTTGGCAGCTCCAGCACGAGGACAGATCTTGTAGGGCCAATCCAGGGGTGGTGCAGGAAGCAGGAAAGAGTCGGCTCCCTGAGAACAATTTTCACTCTTGACAGGAGCCTCTGGGCTTGGCCGGGGTGGCTCAGGACAGCTTTACGCTCACCTCATGCAAAGCCCCATTGAGACACCTGTTGGCTTTCCTCAAAGGCCTTGGTTTCCTCATCAGAAAATGGGGTTGCCTGATCAGGTCAACATCACCAAGTTGTTTTAGAGACTGAGGGCAAAATGACACACAAACCCTGGAGCACATGAACAGCACTGATGTGTATTACTCCAAAACCGCAAATATCCAAAAGGCACTAGAGAAGCCAGAAGCAGAAAAAAGGCTCTGTGCGCTCAAAATGAGAATCACAATGCTGTGTGCACCCAAAACAAGAATCAAGATGTTCCGTGCACCCAAAACAAGAATCATAGCATCCTGTGCAGTTAGTTGTGAGAAAGCTCATCTTAGTTTGCCAGGCTGCTATGAAGTATGCCACCCGACGGGTTGGCTTAAAGAGTCAGAGCTCATCAGCTCCCGGTTTCTAGGCTAGATGTCCCAAATCAGCCTCAACAGGACAGGCTTTCTCCCTGGAATCTGTGGCGTGCAGGCGCTGACTCTCCCCGGTCCACGGGCTCTCTTCCTTGCATCCCTGCCCCTCACATGGCGCTCTCTCCCTTTCTCTCTCTCTCTTTCTCCCCATCCTTGCATATGTTCTTCTGTTGACACCGACCTCTCCCTACCTCTGGCTTCCGGTGTCTTTTCTTCCCAAGGCTTCGTGTCACATGGATTACGACCACACCCATCAGGTGGCCACACCTTAACCAAAACAGCACCTTCAGGTGGGCGCATTACAGATAAACTCACACCCTCAGGAACGCACATCAAGGTGAACTGCGTGTTTGTCGGGGTTAATAATTCCATCTTCCACGGAGTACATCTGCCCGATTGTGGGGTTCGGCTCCAACAGCCTCTGCCAACACCCTCCGGACTCTTCCTCTTGGCTGTGTTTCCTGATTCTGGTTCCCACTCAGGTTTCCTTCTTGGCTGCTGCTTCCTTTTTCTCTACTGAAGTGCTCCTTTTATTTGCTTTTATCTTTTCTTTTTTTTTTTTTTTGCATTTTTAAAATCAAGGTGAAGTTGACATAACAAAATTAACCGTTTTTAAGTGAACAATTCAAGGCATTTAGTACCTTCGCAAGGCCATGCAACCACCCCACTGTCCAGTTCCCACACATTTTCTTCACCCCCAAGGAAACCCGTCCCCATCAGCAGCCACTCCCCAAGCCTGGTAATCTGATCTGTGTTCCATGTCTACAGATTTGCCTCATCTGCACCCTCAATAAAATGGAATCGTGCATTTGTCCTTTTCTGGCTCCTTCCACTGAGCACAATGTTTGCAGGGTCCCTCAGGTGTCTGAGAACGCCCCTCCTTTCCAAGCAGAACCACAACCCACTGCACAGATGGACAACACTTTGCTCTATTCATCTGTGGACAGGCTCCTGGGGCTCCCACTTTTGGCCTCTGCCATGAACACGTCTGCACCTGTATTTATTTGACTGCCTGTTGTCAGTTATTTTGGTAAATAACCTAGGAGCAGAGGTGCTGGAACATAAAGCAACTCTAGATTTAACTTGCCAAGGAAATGCCAAGCCCTAAGTGCTTCATAACCTTTCCAGGACACAGATGCTGTGAAAGCCGGGGGCTTCCTCTCCAGCAACAGAAAGCTATGCTCCATGCCTAACGCAGCATATTGTGAACTTTGTGGTTTCCATTTTGGGTCTCAGAGCTTTTTCTCTGCTGCTGAATCTTGGCTGCTTCATGGAGTTGTGGTTTCTGAGAAATTCTCGTCACTAATGTTCATGTAGCCAAGCTCCTCCCCAGGGCCCCTCCTTGTGGGCCTCCTGTCCCTTGTGGAGGAGCTCCCAGCCTATTGCAGGAGGCCCCTCCACTGAATGGGAGCCCCCACTTCTGGCTGCTGTGGACCCCTCCCCAGAAGCCCTTCCAGGTGGCCCTCCACCCCCCACCAGGCAGATGCGCCCTTTCCCACACTCCCCAGTGGGGGCATCGCTGGGGCTCCGGCAGCAGTGCAAACATGAGCCGGGTCATCTCCAACCCTCCCCTGCAATCTCACTGACCTTTAGTCATGAGAAACAGGCCCCTGGTGTTGGGGTGTCAAGAGGGGCCGTTCCAGGGACCCCAGGAAATCAGAGCCCAGTGTAGTAGAGCTGCATGAGGGTGCCCCAAGCCCATTCATGTTGCACTCACCTGGCTCTAAGCACTTGACAACTGTGAACGCACTGTACAGAAAGGGAAACTGAGGCACGGAGAGGGCCGTTGCTTGCTCACAGCCACACACTGTCCATGCACACAGCTGGGCACCCCCAGCCTCCCTCAAGCTTTGTACCCTTCTCTGGGACCCCAAGCAGCCCATGGACCCCACGGTGGCCCTTTGTGTGTCTCCACCTGGTGCCTCACCCCCTCAGCATCTCGAGGTTCTCTGAGGTCTGTTTCCTGGGTGTTCCAGTTTGCTAATGCTGCCATTTTGCAAAACACCAGAAATGGATTGGCTTTTATAAAAGGGGTTTATTTGCTTACACAGTTACAGTCTTAAGGCCATAAAGTGTCTAAGGTAACACATTAGCAATCGGATACCTTCACTGGAGGATGGCCAATGGTGTCCAGAAAACCTCTGTCAGCTGGGAAGGCATGTGGCTGGCATCTGCTTGCTCCCAGGTTGCATTTCAAAATGGCGTCCTCCCAAATGTTGCTCTTGGGGTGTTTTGTCCTCTCTTAGCTTCTCCAGAGCAAACACTGGGCTAGCATCCCCAAAATGTCAGTAAAAGTCTGCTTTCAAAGGCCATCTTCAAAATGTCTCTCTAAGCTGCAGCTCATGTGAGTTCCTCTGTCTGAGCTCTTACAGGGCTCCAGTAAACTAATCAAGACCCAAGCTGAATGGCTGGGGCCACACCTCCACGGAAATAGTCTAATCAAAGGTATTACCCACAGCTGGGTGGGTCACATCTCCATGGAAACAGCCTAATCCAAAGATTCCAACCTACTCAACACTAATACGTCTAGTCCCACAAGATTGCATTAAAGATAATGGCATTTGGGGGGACATAATACATCCAAACTGGCACACTGGGGCATTCCCCCTGCAGGGGGAGGGAAGTCCATTTTGGGGGCTGCCTCCGACACGTCTTAAGTCCCACTGCATTCCCCACTTTAGCCCTAGCAGTGTAAATCGGTCCTTCTCTCTGCCTCCTGCACATACCTTCACTTGCTTCCAGCATTGGCGGAGGGACAGAGACGAGTTGGTCACAGACCCCTGCAGCCGGCCAGTGAGGGCCCCTTAAGACGCTGGGTCGGGACCCCGGGTACCTGTGAACGCGACTGCACGTGGCAAAGGGACGCTGCAGGGGGGTTGTCGGGATGGGGAGATTACCCAGGTTAGCCCTGGGTGCCACCACCAGTGTCCTTAGGAGAGGAAGGAGAGGGAGATGTGATGACCAAGGGGAGATGGCAGTGAGAGGACAGAAGCAGAGGCCGGAGTGGCGCCCTGGAAGATGGAGGAGGGGGTCACGAGCAAGGACAGTGGCACCTCTGCAAGCCACAGAGGGCGAGGACACATTCTCTCCGGAGGCTCTGGAGGAACCCGCCCTGCCAGTACCGTGACCTTAGCCCGATGAAGCTGATTCCGGAACTGCGACCTCCAGGACTGACGGAGTAAATCTGTGTTGTTGTAAACCACTAAGTGCTGTTTGCTAAGCAGCCACAGGAGGCCAACACATCTCCTAACACCCCAACTACTTCCTAATTTCTTTCTAGGCTCTCACCACTCTATCTGATCTTCCCCTTCACTGCCAGAGTGAAATGCCTCAAATGTATGTCATCATTTCAAAGCCAGGCTTGAAAACCTTCTGTGGCCCAGCATTTCATGTATCAGTCGGCTATTGCTGTGTAACAATCACCCCCAAACTCAGTAGTTTAAATAAAAATCACTTATTCTCATTGTCCATCTGCACCCTGGCTGCAAGGGCTTTCTTAATCTTTTTTTGTCCAACTTAATTCTTAAACAGCTCTTAATAAAAAGGGTGTTGAAGTCCCACTGATGAGGTTATTCAAGCCGTGGTGTTACCAAGTGTTTCACCACTAAACAACATAATAAGGATCACTGTTTTCCAGCCTCCTAATTTAACTTACTGTACATGAGAATGCCCAGACTTCTTTACTGGGTACAACCCTTCATGATGGAATACCAAAGACCCTGTCTACTTCCATTTCTTGTCTTTCCGTTTCATACATGTCACTTTCCAGTGTCAATTATCCCTAAAAGCTCAGCATAAACAGCTGTCCTAATGAAGCGTCCCTTCTCTCCCTCCTAGCAAGTTTCTTCTTCTGTGTTAATTTTTCTATTAAAACATCAGCATTGCTTTGTGCAATTCTGTATTGCATTATATAATCACAATATTGCATTATTTAATTACCCACTCCTTAAACTCTGTCTTTGAGGTGATGAGCTGTGATTTATTTATTTATGTCACTGGCTTGTCATACATGCTCCTAAGACAGAATCCTGATGAGTTAATTGTGCTTTGTTCCAGTCTGTAAATAGACTAAAAGAGTAAACACTGAGAGACCAGGCCAGCTGGTAGCAAGAGTCACATCTACTGAGAAGCACTAAGGCTGCTGTCTGTGCACGAGCACTGAAAACCAGACCCAGGGACTGAAAAGGCACCGTTCAACAGCTCCTTTAGAAAAGGGTCGCGGGAGCTACACAGCCCCGGCCCTCTGGGACCTGAAAACCAGGGTTTAATCAGTGACATGGAATCAAGAAAGAAAGTGAACATCTGAAAAAGTTTATAGAAAATAGTAAAAAAATGACACACACACACCATTTCTTTAAAAACTCTTTCCTTGTTAATGAAAGTGTGAGGGCAAATTGGTTTTAGCATTTGGGATTTTTCAGCCCTCTTAGTTTGGTTAGAATGGCTATGAATCAGTTTCATTTTCCCTCTGTTGTTCAAAATGCTTATCTTTCTTTTAAAGCTTATCAAAACAAATGCTAACAATATAAATTAGTTCTGTAAAATTTCCAAGTCAACCTGGCATTTTACTGGAATGCTACTGCTCAGATAGGAAGCCTTTAAGGGATTTTTTGCTCTTTTTCCTGGTTGCAGAGGAACATGGGATGGAAGTAATGACCACAAAACGCTATCTGCTGGCAAGGCCTTCAAAGGCCTCTTGATCCGTCTTTCCGTCTGTCGCCGAAAGCGACCCTGCCTTCCACGAAGGGAAACACGGTTGCGCAGGTCCTGGTTTCGAGGCCGGAAGGACACGGGAGAGGGTTCCCCAGGACCAGGACGAGGAAACGCGCCCGCGACAGGGAACGGAGTGCAGCCACGGTCGGCTCCCCGCTCCGCTCCACCTTCAGGGAATAGACAGGCAACGACGGGGGAAGGAAGACGTTCCACAGCTTCAAAGTCTTACCAAAGGAAGTTTTATTGAGTGGCAAATGAAACCAAATACGGAAAAGAAATTAAAAAAAAAAAGCAAAGGGAAGGAAATAAAAATGAGGAAGGGAAAGCCAGAGCTAGATTTCATAAATATTGTCAGGATAAGTCCATCAGAGAAGAACCTTAACACACGACTTTACTGAATGCCTCGTCAGCTATTTTGGGAGAACCTGACTTGAGATCAAACACATATTTGCAGCTATTCAGGAGCTCTGTTTTAATGGGAGAAACAGAGATGAACAAAAGAAAAACTGGATTTGGTTGACCATAACGTGGCAACTGTAAATTCAATCACTCTTTGATCTCAAGCTGCACAAACGAAAACAGTTGACACTCTGGCCAGGCCAGGACAGAGCTCTGACCCGCAGGACACCTTGTCAGCTGTGAGAACTCAGGTGTGCTCTGGGCCCTTGTTAAAAGGCAGGTTAGGATCCAGGGGCTGGGTGGGGCCTGCGGGTGTGCATTTCTAAGCTGCTGGGGTGGGCTGCGCTGCAGGTGCGGGTTTGTGTTTCCAGGGCGCTGTGGCCTGGAAGGCACCTGGGCTCAGGTGGGCAGAGAATGGAGCAGTCACTGTCCTCTCCCACGTCCACAGGAGAACAGACAGAAAACAGACTCAGCCCTGGGCCCACTCCTCAGGCGGCATGCTCCAGAATCCTTCTCTCCCACCTGCAGCCCTCCCCTCCTGGCCGGCCCAGCCCCGTCCATGCTTCGGGGACAGCCTGGGTGGCAGACGGGCAAGGCAGAGCCTCCCACCTGCTCGCTTCAGCCTGGAGGGGTGCAGTGAGCCGGACCCCACTGCTGTTTGGGGGCGGCTGTGTCCATCCCTGGCTCTGCCGGCCAGGCCTTCGGTCCACAGCAGCTCTTTGTCCTCCAAGGTTGAGTATCTGTGTCCTTCGAGGCAGCAGCGTGGGCTGAAGGGGCTTCTGTTTCTCTCCCCGGCCTATTTCTGGCCTATGGGCAGCACCACAAGCCCTGCCTTGGCCTCACGAATGCCCCAGACGTATAAAGCTGTCTTGTGCAGGGCTCAAAAAGGCCTTTTCCTAAAAAACCACACTGAAGAGTTTAACAGTGGCTTACAGCTTACTCGTCAGCCCAGAGTGAAAAGCAGATTTGTTCCCTGAAAAGATCTCTGTATGTGATAAACTCAAATAGCGATCTCTGTTGACGCTTCCCTCTGGAATCACGGCTTTGTGCGCTCAAACATGTGCTGCCCAATTAGTAAAAAAGCTGCACAGAATCCCTACTCCCAGCTCTCTCATGACCAAATGCGGTCGGGGTTACTGCTTCTGGGGGGAGGGGCGGCCGGTAGCTGAGCCCTCAGCTCTCGGGGCTGCTTAAAGGGTACCGGCGGCGGGGGCTCTTTCCCGGAGGCGAGGGGGAGGCGGAGGACTTGGCCGGGTCCTCGGCGGGAGGCGTGCAAGGTATGGAGGGCGGCGATAAGGACAAGACACTCTTCATCCAGTAGGAGTATGCGCCAAAGAGAGAGCTTTATTCAGGGGTGATTACAGGTTATATAGGCTGGTAAGAAGGGTAGGGCTGGAAAAGAGGTGAAGTAGCCTTAAATGGCAATATTGAAGGGAGAGGGGCTAGGATTGGTTCTGAGAGGACGCAGGAGCCGTTGCAGCGGGGCGGGGGTTATTCTGGCCACGGTGCATGCGCGCTGGCGGTGGCAGGAGTGGCCTTGGCACAAGGGAGTGTGTGGGCAAGATAGGGAAGTGAGGAAAGGGCAGTTGGGAGAAAGGCGGTTTCCTCCGGCAAGCCTCCCCTGCCAGTGGCATTTTGGGTGAGGAAAAGGGAGCTGCCTTGACCTCGCTCCCCAGGCTCGGGGGGGGCTGCAGAGGGCACTCACGCCCGTACCTACTACCCTCCCCAGGGGGCGATCAGGTCCCCTGGCCCAGGCCTGGCAAGCAGAGGTACAAGCCCAGCTACCCGCAATTCCCCTTTCTTTTCTAATTAGAGGAAGAGGCTTTACCGGAGAGGCCCGCTAAGGGTAAGGGAAGGGGGAGGTCAGGGAAGGGAAAAAGGGGTTGACGGTGGCTCGGTGAGGCTGGAGCTCAGTGTTGGTGTGGTGCCCGGGCGCTTGACAATGGCTTCGCTGCAGCGGGCTGGGTGAAGGTGAGGGGTTTAAAGTTCAGGGGTTCAGAGAAGCTGGAACTCAAGGCGAGAGCGATGTTCAGGTGATTGAGAAGGGCCTCGCGGTCGGCGGGTTGACCGGTGGCGTTGAGGTCGCGGAGGGTTGGCTGTCATCTTGGAGTGGGGGGCGTCAGAGGTGGCGAGTCGCTGATACTGGATTTGCACGAACGAGGAAAAAATGGCATCCGTTTGTTTTCTTACAAGCTGGACAATTTTGCGGATGAGGCAGGGTCCTAAGATGAGAGCTAGAATAATTATTAATAGGGGGCCAAGAAAAGGAAGGATGTATGGGAGGATGGGAGTGAAAAAACTGGACCAATAACTGGTGGCTTCACGATCTCTTTTACGCTTTTCCAGTCCTTCCCGGACCCTTTTCAGGCTGTCCTCGACGAGACCTGTGGAATTGGCATATACACAGCACTCTTCTCCTAGGGCGGCGCAGAGGCCTCCCTCTTTGAGGAGGAGAAGGTCAAGACCTCGGCGGTTTTGGAGCACTACCTCAGAGAGGGAATTGACAGAATTTTTTAGATGGTAAATAGCGTTTTGTAAGTGACGAATGTCCTCGTCAACAGCCACCCTGAGGTGAGTTGGGGCGGAGTTTTGACTGGCTAGTGCAGCGATTCCGGTGCCAGCGCCGGCAAGACCTAGGAGGGAGGCAATTGTGAGGACGGTGATGGGCTCTCGCTTTTGCAGAAGGACAGGAGCTGCAGTTTTTTCCAGACGGAGGAAGAAGTCTTCTTCGCTGTGGTATAAGACCCTAGGGATAAGGACAATTAGGAGGCAAGTTTCTTTATATTCACTGATGATATTCGTGCTGAGACAGGGGGTAAGTCCTGTAGAGGAGCAGAGCCATTGGGAGGAGTTATGAGGAATGAGAAATTTTGCCGAGCTACTGGGAGATGAGTAGCTGGCACAGGCAGTGAGGTCGGGAGAGTTACTGGAGAGAGGGCGGACGCACTTTCCTGTATAGGAGACTGAATGAAAGGTCAGGGGGACGGCAGAGGTATTCCAATTGCATTCCAAGGGGCTGTCCTCTGTGTTTTCTGAAAAGGAGAGGTTGGAGGCAATGGGCTCGTACAGTGAGGAAGAGGTGGAGAGGCAGAGCCAGCAGGAGGAGGTAAAATTGGGGTTGGAGGAGTTTACTGAGGTAAAGGCGGCTTGGATGAGGCTGAGGAGGGGAGAGGAATAACGAGAAGGGGGCAGAAAAGGTTGGGGTGGTGGGGTTGGCGATGCGCTGTTTGTAGCTGAGGTGCGGCCTCCGGATGCGCTGCTTGTACTTGAAGTGCGGCTGGAGGGCTGTGGAAAAAGGGGGTTAATGACTTTATTGGGACCAATGCCAGAGGGTGTTCTTAATGCAGTATTTTGGCATGGTTGGCTTACAGCCTCCTTTTTTATGAGAATAAGTGATCCTCGGTCGCCTCCTTTCTCATAGATTCTGAAGCCTCAAGTTTGACCGAGTAACCAGGAGGGATTAGTGGGGAGCTGCACTGTAAGATTAAGATGTGTGCAGGATCCCTCGCTTTCTTGGCCGAGCCAGTTAACTGTAGGGAGTTTGCACCCTGTAGGGGCCCACTTTAAGGTAAGGTAATGATCAGGAACAGGAGGCTTTCAATTAGTGGTTAGTGTTTCACACCCCCAGTATGCACAGTAGTACTCGTTGGGGGAATTACAGTACGATTTTTCAGGATTTGAGGATGGGCACATGTAATATTGGGCCTGGGGGTTACTTACCTTTTGAGCGCAGGTTTCTTCGACTCTGGAGACAAAGGTGGTGAAAGGCTTACTCGGCTCCTGGAAGAGCTTGGTGAATTTATTAGGCCAACAGGTAGAGCAGTTGGCAAACGCTCGTAAGGCGATTTTCCAAAGGATAGGCCAAAAGGTGGTAGGTGCATTAATATAAGCAGACGCATTTAGAAACGCTCCCGTGCCTAGATAGGCTTCGGGGGGATGATAGACTCCAATGGCTGCGTCTTGCTCACTTTGCTTAGCTGCTTCTGCCTGGAAGTGAGCACGCCAGTCAACAAACTGACCGGGGTTAAAAATTGAACGGGCAAGCGAGGCCCAGTCTTGGGGGAGGCAATAGTTCATGGCGAGATCCTGCAGTATTTGGGAAGCATATGGGCTACCTAACCCGTCCTCCTTGACGGCCCTGCGAAGCTGCTTGATAGTATCTAAGTCAATGGGATACCAGTCATGCGGCCTCTGTGGGGTGGGGGCAAGGTTAAGAGGAAAACAGCGAAAAGCACGAGAGAAAGGAGGACGCGCTTGAAGAGGGCTTGGCGCGGGAGTGGGGGTAGGGGGAGAGTTGCCCCAAGGGTTGCCTTGAGGTGCAGAAGGCATCCAGGGGTTGTTAGTCGGCAGGGTGGAAGGAGCGGCGGCAGCTGCCGGTAGCGGCTCCGAGGGGGAGCTCGCTGAAGGGGGAGGCGGGAGTGGGAGGCCCCAAGCGTCGCAAGATGGCGGCGCGGTGGGCGTGGCTAAGACACAAGATGGTGGATCAGCCCCGCCCTGTGAAAGGGCGGGGCCCAAGGCATAAGATGGCGGACTAGCTCCGCCCTGTGGAAGGGCGGGGTAAAGCGTATGCGGTTTCCGGCCCAGCTTAGGGCTGATGTCATCGCCGGAGCATTTCCTCCCCTCGATGGAAGAAGAAGGAGGAAGTTCGCCATCTTGGCGTGGCGCAGTGTTATTTTGCTTTTTGGGAGTCACCTCGAGCGCGTTGTTAATCTGCTCGACTAAGGACTCCGTGTCCGAGTCATGATTTGAATTAGTATCGCTATCTGAATCTGTTGGCTGGGTTGATAGGGCCTCCTTGGATTTAACGGGGCCTCGATCAGGGGGGAGGGAGCCTTGAAGGCAGGAGCGGATGGTTATCAGAGTGGGGAGCAAGCCGGGAGGGAAGCGCTTGCTCTCATGTTCCATGGCGTTAGTGACTCGATCAATAAGGCGATCATAAGTAACAGGGTCCCAAAGATGGCAAGTGGTGAGCCATGGGTTAAAGGGCAGCAGGAGGTCCCAGTATATCTGCAGCTGCCGGACAGACACTTTACAGCGATGCGTGTCTAGGAGACCCGCTAGAGCACGAACTTGAGGTGCCTGGCATGTAGATAGACGATTACCCATAGCTGAGGGGAGAGGAGGGGGAGTTGTTTACCGAGCAGAGAGAATGAGATAAACTGTGGCCGCAAGGCCGAAGGAGACGGCGAGAGCGGAAAGCAGTGCCCTTTGGCAACGGGAGCAGTCAGGGGGGGCGGTTGCAAAGAGGCACACAGCGCCAAATGAGGAAATAAAGATACAAAGAACTACAGCAAAGTAATGGAGGGGAAGAGGGAGAGCGTTAGGAGGAACGGGGGTCATAGAAGTGCGCATACAAGAGGACGAAGAGAGCGTGGGGGAAGGGAGGAGCGGCTTCGGAGCAAGGAACCTCCCACGGCTCCGGAAGCGGCGAAGGAGAGGCGGCCCTTACCTTGCAGGCGAGGAAACGGGAAGCTGGAGAGGCGTCCGGGCGAGCGGGCGACCTGCCGAACTGTCGTGTGGAGACGCTCCTCACACGGGGCACCAGTTGCGGTCGGGGTTACTGCTTCTGGGGGGAGGGGCGGCCGGTAGCTGAGCCCTCAGCTCTCGGGGCTGCTTAAAGGGTACCGGCGGCGGGGGCTCTTTCCCGGAGGCGAGGGGGAGGCGGAGGACTTGGCCGGGTCCTCGGCGGGAGGCGTGCAAGGTATGGAGGGCGGCGATAAGGACAAGACACTCTTCATCCAGTAGGAGTATGCGCCAAAGAGAGAGCTTTATTCAGGGGTGATTACAGGTTATATAGGCTGGTAAGAAGGGTAGGGCTGGAAAAGAGGTGAAGTAGCCTTAAATGGCAATATTGAAGGGAGAGGGGCTAGGATTGGTTCTGAGAGGACGCAGGAGCCGTTGCAGCGGGGCGGGGGTTATTCTGGCCACGGTGCATGCGCGCTGGCGGTGGCAGGAGTGGCCTTGGCACAAGGGAGTGTGTGGGCAAGATAGGGAAGTGAGGAAAGGGCAGTTGGGAGAAAGGCGGTTTCCTCCGGCAAGCCTCCCCTGCCAGTGGCATTTTGGGTGAGGAAAAGGGAGCTGCCTTGACCTCGCTCCCCAGGCTCGGGGGGGCTGCAGAGGGCACTCACGCCCGTACCTACTACCCTCCCCAGGGGGTGATCAGGTCCCCTGGCCCAGGCCTGGCAAGCAGAGGTACAAGCCCAGCTACCCGCAACCAAATATGTGTGGATTTTTATTCCAATCATAAAACATAACCCTGGCTTTAAATCACTGTCACACAAAATAAAACCAGTACTTTCAAGAGTTACTGAGGGGGTCTGATGACTACTGCCCCAATGCGGGACACTGATTACGTGCTTCAACTTGGCGGGCCTGGGCCAGGGGACCGGATCCGCCCCTGGGGAGGGTGGTGGGCACGGGTGACAGCGCCCTCCACAGCCCCCCAGGCCTGGGAAAGTGAGGCCGGAGGCAGGCCCCATTTCCTCACCCAAAATACCACTGTTAGGGGAGGCTTGCCGGAGGGAACCGCCTTTTCCCCACCCCCTTATCTTGCCCGGACACTCCCCGTTGCCGGTGCAACTCCCATCACCACCAGTGCGCATACACTGTTGCCAGACACCATTGCCAGAGCAACTCCCGCCCCTTTTCAAACAACCTCCGCCCCCTCTTAGAACCAATCCTAACCTCCGCACCCTCTCAGAACCAATCCTAGCCTTTATCCCCTCAGCATTGGCTTGTAACAATCCCCGCCCTCTATGCCAGCCTATATAACCTGTGCTCACCCCTAATAAACGCTCTTGGCTTTACCCTCCTGAAAAAAGCGTCCCGCCTGTTCCTTTCTCGCCGCCCTCCATACCTTGCACGCCACCGCCAGGGACCTGGCCAAGTCCCCCGCCTCGCCCTCGCCTCCGGGAAAGAGCCCCCGCCGCCGGTACCCTCCGAGCAACGCCGAGAGCCGAGGGTTCAGCAACCGGCCGCCTCCCCCCCCGAAGCAGTAGACGCGACCGCACCCCAAAGTAGGAAAACCCAGTTTATAAAACCCTTTAGAAGGGGGAAGACCAGGTTAAAACTTTTTGTAAAGTTATGTCTGTCTAGCAATGCATAAGAAAAAGAAAAAACCTCACAAAATAAAAGATCTAAGAAGGAGAGAGGGCATATTTCTGCCGTGGAAAAGGTGATGTCAACTTTATTCTGATTAGGTGACAGTTAAAAATAAAAGTATACAGTGAAATAAGCTAATACTAGGACAAAAGGCGATTTAAGTAACCAACTTAACCGCTCACAAATTAGATTTATTGTTTTTTGGCAATTGCAAAAACAGTTCATTCTCACGGTAAAATGAAGCCCCTTTCCCAGGAAGGATTTTGCAGAGACCCCTCCCCACATCTGCACGCGCGGTTCTGCTGCTGCCCAATGCATGAGTCATCAACTGCTCAGAGAAACTCCCATAATCTTCTTTAATCTTTTATTTTAAACATCAGCGTCCCCATCCCCCACCAGATTAAGGGTCTCCAGAGTAAATTCTCAGACAGCCTGCTTCGTTCGCAAGCAATGCGCTGCAGTTGCATAGAGGTTTTTCCACTGACTTTAAACTTTAAAGGACCCAGCTCATTTCCCCCAACATTCTATCAACAACGTCTGCACGCCAGCGCATACTGTGCTTCGAAGAACCCTGAGGCTGCCCCACTTCACAGAGAATCTGCAGCCGCACGCCCCGCGAGTGCTCGGCCCCGCGAGTGCTCGCCGCCGTCCGCTGCGGGCATGCACCGCGCATGCTCAGTCGGCCAGCCTCCCGCTCGCTCCCGGCAGCCACGCACAGCGCATGCCCACACCTCCGCGGCCCTAAGGTTGCGTCATCCGCGGGGCCGCGCCGCTGGGGAGCCAAAGGACGGCAAAACCTGAGGATTCGGCCCGCCACCCCCGTCCCCGTCGTCCCAGCCCCGCAAGCCCCTAGATTTCCCCGTCCGACGCCCGGACCCGCCTCGCGCAGCCGCGCTACCCTCCGCGACGGGGCCGTGCGCGTCGCCGCGACGACGCCATGAGCGTGGTGACGCACGACGTCGGCGACAGCGTGTGGGAGCGCGGCCGGCGTGCCGGTTTTGAAGCTGCTCGGGGCAGTCGCGGGCCTCGCGGACCCGTCCCGCCGCCGCCGGACCCCGGGAGGGGCGCGGAGGCCCCGGGCGGGAGGCAGCGAGGCCGCGGCCATGCCGCCCGGCAAGGTGCTGCAGCCGGTGCTGAAGATGAAGGTGGACGAGCTGTTCCTGCGCTGGCTCAGCGAGGCCAGCACGCAGGCCATCCTCCGGGACTGCCTGCGCAGCGTCCGCGCGCCCGCCGGGGCCCTCGTGGGCGGCGGGGACACGGGGCGCCCCGGCCCCTCGGCTGCCGCCCCCAAGCCGCACGCGCCCCAGAAGCCGACGGTCCCCGCGCTGCCCCTGGGCGCCGCGTCCAGCGGAGTAAGGCACCCGAGGAGTAAGTCCCTCTTCCTTCTAGCACGTCCACAGGTAACTTCGGCCGCACCCTCCACGCTTGCTTGGTGGGGGCCGAGGCTGGGGACAGGCTGGGGACAGGCTGCGGCAGGCCTTCGGGCTCTGCCCCGCCGCGGGAGTCTTCGGTGCTGACAAAGTGACCGTCACGGTTTCACTCCCGTGGTCCGGTCTCAGCCTTTCCTTGGTCGGCTACCCGCTTCTCAGCAGTTTGTCCCCCTGGGCTTATAGGGGTTTCTCCCTGACTTGTTTGCTGGTGAGTCGGCAGCACTGAGAGCTGGGCAACAATGCATTTGGAAAAAAACGGGGCAAGTTCTTTCCTTCCCCCCGTGTCGGTTACGGTCATTAACCTCCAGGTGTGCTAGGAGAGGGTGTGTTTTGCTCGTATTGTGTACCTATAATATTTATCAGGCCTGAAACATGAAGGGTACTGTTCCAACTTATTTATAACGATAAGACGTTTTCAGTCCAAGTCTTTTCCTAGCATTAGCACTAAACATGTCATAGGTGGTGTTTACATGGTTTACAGTTTGCAGCCAAAATTTACCTGCTGCTGCTGGGCGAGGAGAGGTGGCTGTCCATCCAAAGAGAACTTGTTGGTTTTAAGTTACTGATGGTTGTCTAACATGTGGTGATAGATCTAGGAAATTTTCCCGAGACAAGTCTCCGAGGGGAACGTGAACTGAATGAGGTTGCAGGGCTGATGGAAACCTTGGCGACATCTATCTTGGATTCTGCAGATGGGTCTAGAAAAAGCCCTGCTGGGCCCCAGGGCCCTCCTCTCAGCTTCTGGCCCACACAGGTTCCTGCTAAACTGCAGAACCTTGGCACCTTAGAAAGCCTTACCTGAATCCCTCGTTTTGTTGATGAAACAGGTTGTGTGAGGAGGACCAGGCCTCAGAAGGCTTTCTCTAGTAATGACATTTTCTCCCTCCTCTCGATGATATTCCTACTCATAGGGGTTAGTAAACATGTCTGAATGACAGAAACCAGACTGCAGTCCAAGGTGAATTCCTGTACTTGGTGAGCCTGTGAGTTCACGTGAATCCACTTCCGACTGGAAATATTCACAGAAGGTGTGCTCTGTGCAAGGAGGGCAAATAGGATGCATGTGAAAAGAATGTGTAGCATGCAAAGCAGTCGGTAACCCTCAAGTGATTGGAAATGAGGTTCCTTAGGTGTGCACAGTAGACCGTGGTCATTTCCAGTGGGGGACTTGGAGGAGATTCACGCAGGGTGAGTTGTGGGCTGGCACCTGGGGGCTGCCTTGTCTGGGGGTGGGAGGGTGAGGGGCATGAAGGGAAGGCATTTCAGGATCAGATGAAGAGCAGAAGGTGAAGGTGGGGGTCTGGAAACCTGAGCTGCAGCCGGAGCAGGCCAGCAGCCGGGGCTGTGGGGTGCGGTCACAGTTGACTCGTCTGGGGGGGGGTGGCGGCCGGTTGCTAAATCCTAGGCTCTCAGGATTGCTCGGAGGGTACCGGCGGCGGGGGCTCTTTCCCGGAGGCGAGGGCGAGGCGGGGGACTTGGCCAGGTCCCCGGCGGGGGCGTGCAAAGTATGGAGGGCGGCGAAAAAGGAACAGGCGGGACACGTTTCTTTTAGGGTGAAGAAGCTAAGAGAGAGAGCTTTATTGGGGGAGAGTACAAGCTTATATCGGGCGGTTTAGAGGGCGGGGTAGCTGTAGAGGTTAAAGGCTTGGATTGGTTCTGAGAGGGCGCGGAGGTTGTCTTTGGTTGTTGGGTGTTGCACAATGATTGGTGCATGCGCACTGGCAGTAGGGGACGTTGCATTGTAACGGAGGGGTTGAGTGGTTAGACGAGGGAGGCGGTCTTACCCGGCAAGCTTCCTCCAACGGTTGGTTTTGGGTGAGGAATTGGGGCCTGCCTCCGGCCTCACCTTCTCAGGCCCGGGGGGCTGTGGAGGGCGCTGTCACCCGTACCCACTACCCTCCCCAGGGGTGGATCCGGTCCCCCGGCCCAGGCCCGCCAGGTTGAAGCACGTAATCAGTATCCCGCAGGTCAGGGTCAGGGGAGGGAGTCAGGAGGGAGAGATGGGCTCAGGGTCAGGAGAAGGAGAAGTCGAGGAAAGGTGGACCCAAGTTTCTGCAGTTTGAACAGGCGCTCTATCATGACCTGGGGTCATTTCCTTGGCTTCTTTGACCACTTTGTTCTGGATGGGGCACGAGGTTACTGGTTGCTCCTCAGGATGGGGATGGTGTATTGTACCTGTTGGTGTCCCCTGAGACCTGAGGACTGTACTTGCCCCCCGCGTGGTCCTGGCCCACCGTTGCCATGTAGGAGGGCTGGTGTGAAGCAGTGAAAGGTGCCGAGAGGTCGGGGAGTGATGGGTCCTGGAGAAGCCCTTGGTCTCTCTGTGGGACCCAGACTGGAAGTGGAAATAGAAGGAGGCGGGCTGGGCTGTGGGGTGGACTCCAGACGGTGGGCTTATGTTCTAATGCTCAGGTGAGGGGAGCTTGTGGTGTGATGGCGGGAGGCAGGGGGTGAGGGCTGGAGGAAAGGCGGGGTGAGGCAGGCTCCCCACATCTGTGTCCTGGGGCCATGGACCATTGTGGGCTCACAGGTGGGCTGCCCCAGACTCCTGCTCGCCCCTGCTCAGCCCTGCGTGTTCTCTGCTCGCTCCCTGCACATCCCTGCACACTCGCTGCACACTCCTGCACATTCCTCGTGTGCTCCCTGCACATTCTCTGCACACCCCTAAGCATTCTCTGCACATGTCCTGCATGTTCCCTGCACATTCTCTGTGTGCTGCCTGTACATTCTCTGCACACCCCTGCACATTCTCTGCATGCCCCCTGCCTGCCCCTGTGCATTCTCTTCTTTACTCACTCCCTGCACGTTCTCTGCACACCCCTGCATGTTCTCTGTGCACTCCCTGCGTGTTCTCTACATGTTCCCTGCCCGCCCCTACGCCTTCTTTTTTCTGCACATCTCTGCATGCTCCCTGCCCACCCCTATGCATTCTCTTCTCTGCTCACTCCCTGCACATTCTCTGCACACCCCTGCACGTTCTCTGTGCACTCCCTGCGTGTTCTCTGCGTGGTCCCTGTCCGCCCCTGCGCCTTCTTTTCTCTGCACGTCTCTGCATGCTCCCTGCCCACCCCTGTGCATTCTCTTCTCTGCCCACTCCCTGCACATTCTCTGCACATGCTCTGCATGCTCCCTGCCCGCCCCTGCGCCTTCTCTTATTTGCCTGCTCCCTGCATGTTTTCTGTGTGCTCTCTGCACATTCTGTGTGTGCTCCCTATATGCTCCCTGCACCTTCTTTGCACACTCCCTGCACCTTCTCTGCAAGTTCTTTGCACATCCCTACATGTTTTCTGCATGCTTCCTACCTGCTCCCTGCACATTCCCTGTGCGTTCTCTGAATGCTTCCTGTCTGTTCCATGCTCCTTCTCTGCATGTTCTCTGCACACCCCTGCGTGTTCTCTGTGTACTCCCTGCACATTCATTACATGCTCCTTGCCTGTCCCTGTGCATTCTCTTTTCTGCATGCTGTCTGCATGTTCCCTTCATGTTCTCTGTGCGCCCTACACATTCTCTGCGTGTTCTCTGCACACCCCTGCACATTCTCTGCACGCTCCCTGCACATTCCCTGCATGCTCTCTGCACACCCTTGCACGTTGTCTGCACACTTCCTGCCTGCTTCCTCCACGTTCTCACCACACTCTCTGCAAGTTCTCTGCATGCTCTGAACAGTGTGTCTGCCTCATTTTTCTTCATGGAAAGAGCCCCGTTCCCAAAAGGGAGATGTGAAAGGAAATGAAATAAGCTTCAGTGGCAGAGAGATTCCAAAAGGAGCTGAGAGGTCACTCTGGAGGCACTCTTACGCATAATATAGACAACCCTTTTTAGGTTCTAATGAATTGGAATAGCTAGCAGTAAATACCTGAAACTATCAAACTACAACCCAGAACCCGTGAATCTTGAAGACGATTGTACAAAAATGTATCTTATGAGAGGTAACAGTGTGATTGGGAAAGCCATATGAACCACACCCCCCTTTGTCTAGTTTTTGGATGGATGAGTAGAAAAATGGGGGAAGAAAAAAAAAAAAGGCACCCAGATTTCTTTTGTACTTCAATTGTTCTTTTTCACTTTAATTTTTATTCTTATTATTTATGTGTGTGTAGCAATGAAAATGTCAAAAGTTAATTTTGGCGATGAATGCACAACTATATAATGGTACTGTAAACGACTGAATGTACGCTTTGTTTTGTATGACTGCGTGGTATGTGACTATATCTCAATAAAATGAATTAAAAAAAAAAAAAGAGCCGCATCCCAAGACTGCTCCCTTGTGAGGGAGGTTTTTCTCTCTGGCTCTTTGTCCCGAGTGTAACACTAATTTAATAGTGTTTCTGTCCTGGCGCGGGGCACTCTGGCAGAGGAAGTCATTGTTAACCAGAACACAGCCGGACTCTCAGGTTTCATGTTCCGATCTGGAAGGTTTCCTGATGAAATGTCTTAAATTTCCCGTGTTCTAACACCTGCCCTTGATCTGTGAGGATGTTTCGTTCTGTGGGGTGGGTGTGGGCTGGTCCCTGCACCCCATTCTGCCTTGGGGCACGTGTTGGTGCTGTGTTACTGTTGATCCCGACCAGGGTGATCTTCCCAAACCGTTCCACGTTCTTCACACGGGGCCTTTGGTGCTACAGGGAATGCTGTGGAGCCAAGCACTCCTCACAGCTCCTCTTCCCAAGCACAGTAGGGGAAGGAGAGGCTCCTGTGCCTTGTTTAAAAGTCCCCAGGCCAGCTGGTTTTCACCATCCCCCTGCTGCCTTTTCTTGTTTTAAATATGACCTCATAAAGTCAACTTACCCAAATGTAAAATGGTATAAAAGCTAAAATTCTGCATACTGTTTTCCCCGTTTTTGAAAAGAAAACCTGTAAGCTTCAGCTTAAGCGTGTCTTTTGAGCTTGTGCCTGTGAAGCAGACCCGGGTTGTTGGTTTTGGCAGCTGCTGCAGGACGCCGAGCTGGCAGCCTTTCTGGACGCGGCAGCTGCCCCCCTCGGAGCCCGGGCAGCTCCCTGCATGAGCTGCTTGCCTGGTTCTCCCTTGTCTCCTACCCTGTGTCTCACCTGCATGGATCTGATTCCTTTGGAGAAAGCGTTTGTTCTCTCTCCTTCTAGGAGTTGAAGCCACGCACTCCTCCCTGCAGTCTCTTTCCTCCCTCTTTTGTGAGCAGCGGGCCGCCTAAGGGGGCTGGGCCCGTCAGGGGGCTGCTCAGCCCAGTTAGTCCTCAGAGGCCCTGGGACAGGGGCCTTCCTGACAGAGCAGCTGGCGCGTCCCTCCTGCAGGAAAAGCAGGTCCGGGCCTGGAGTCAGCTCTCCTCTGCTGGCTGCTGAGTGGGAACGTTCCATGGAGGGGCTGTTACCCCAGGCTGCTGGGGAGCAGGGGCCTCACTAGGGGCCGCTCCTTGGGGTGGGGGCTGCTCCACAAGGCTGCTCTGGGGAACCAGTGGGGTAGGGGATGCTCTGGGGCAGAGGCCTCTCTTGGGGGCAAGGGCCTCTCTAGGGGCCGCTCTGTGGGGAGGGGGTTGCTCCACAAGGCTGCTCTGGGGAACCGGGGCCGCTTGTGGGGTAGGGGATGCTCTGGGGCAGGGGCCTCTCTAGGGGTCGCTCCATGGGGCAGGGGCCACTCTGGGAGGATGCTCCATGGGTCAGGGGTTGCTCTGGGAGGACACTCCATGAGGCGCGGGCCCTTCTGGGGGGCCGCTCTGTGGGGCAGGGGCTGCTTTGAGGCTGTCCAGGGGCCCAGGGCCACCCCGCAGTCCAGGCACCCGTGTGCCCCCCCCCCACCGCCTCCACGGCCATGCCCCCAGCCTGTGGAATGCACACAGCCCGGGTGGTCACCAGGCCAGCTGGCTGCAGCCTGTGGAGGCTCCCCCGGCCGCCCCACCCTCCCGGGCAGCTGCCGCCAGCCCCTGCTCCGCCCCAGCCTCCAGCCCCATGTGGCCGCCCATGAGAGCCAAGAGCATGAGGATCAGGGAGCTTTCCCTGCGGCAGGACCCCGACCTGAGGCAGGAGCTGGCCCTGCTGGCCCGGGGCTGCGACTTCGTGCTGCCCTCGCGGTTCAAGAAGAGGCTGAAGGCCTTCCGGCAGGTGCAGGTGCAGCCCTTCCCAGGGCGGGAGGATTGCGGGTGCTCGCGGTGCTGCCTGTGGGCTTCGTGAGCGGCCATTGCAATTGTGACCTGGTCAGGTGCCCGGTCTGGTGGGTGCAGGGGCAGCTTTGACCCGGTTCTGCCTGGGAAGAGCCCCCGGGGGTTTCCACGCTGCCCCGCGGAACCAGGCATTCCTCCGGAGCACTGAGTGACTGCGTTAGGAAGACAGGTACTTAAAGAGAGGCTTCAGCCTTTCCTTTTTCTAAAGAGGTTTCCCTCTTTCTTTCTAGAGAGGCTTCAGCCTTTCCTTTCTAGGGAGGTGTCGGCCTGTCCTTTCCAGAGAGAGGCTTTGGCCTCTCCTTTTTCTAAAGAAGTTTCTCCCTTTCCTTTCACTGTGGTTTCAGTGCATGTCTCCCAGGCCGTAAGAGAGGTTGAAACTGTAGAAATTTAGGTGCATCTTTTTCAAGGAGGGTGTGTGCAGAGAGGCCGTACATGCAAATAGATCCACGGGGAAGCTTTACTCGCGTTAAAGCATTAAATGAAACTTTGCCATCCTTGGCCAAGCAGGCAACCTTCCAGCCGCTTGTTGTTTTTGAGGCTTTCTCCAGCTGTTGCTCATGCACACCCCCGCCACAGCGCGCCCATCAAAAACGTCCGGCTGGATGGTTTTCAGGAACCCACTGCTTTTCAGATCTGTCTGGTCACAAGTGCTGAGAGGACTAAAGTTTGTGTTGGTTCCTCTACTTGTGTGTTTGTTATGAATTAGTTCAGCAGTAACTGGAGTTAAAGTTCCAGGCCTTTCCCCAACAGTCCCGTCTTCCTTCTGTAACTCACCCTGGCATGGCTGTCGGCCTGCCTTGTCCTTAGCTCACCCTTTGGCGTTAGGGCGTGGGGTCCGAAGGACTGTGGGGAGGAGAGGGCAGCTGCACAGCTGGCAGGGGTCAGGGAGGACCATGGGGAGGAGGGTGCCCACCCAGCTGGTAGGATCAGGGAGGACTGTGGGGAGAGAAGGGTGGCCGCACGGCTGGCAGGGGTCAGGGAGGACTGTGGGGAGGAGGGTGCCCACCCACCTGGCAGGGGTCAGGGAAGACCGTGGGGAGGAGGGTACCCACCCATCCAGCAGGGAGGGCAGGGAAGGCCAGCACCCCACCCACCCCTGTGAGGAAACTGCATCTGGGTTCGGGGCATCGGGGCTGTTGAACACATGCATCTCCTCCCTGTCAGAGTAATTTGTGCCATGCAGTGGTTAGAAAATTGTGCTATTTTGAAAATAATGAAAGGGCCTAATCTGGTATTTTAATTGGATTTTTCCTAAGTATTCTGAACTTTTTTCTGCCTGACCCCATCTTACACATTTCAAAATTTTCCTGCACAAGGGGGTGATAGTTATAAATTAGTTCTCTCTTTTTAAGGAAAGTCTCCTTAAAATTATCTTGAGGCTCCAAGAGTGAAATTAAACTGCATGACTGACTTGTCTGTAGGTAACAGGAAAATAGGTATTTGCTGGTGTTTCTCCTAAGTGGTGGTGTGGGGGTTTTGCTGGATCTCGGGTGCCCTTTCT
This sequence comes from Choloepus didactylus, assembly GCF_015220235.1. NCBI lineage: Eukaryota > Metazoa > Chordata > Mammalia > Pilosa > Megalonychidae > Choloepus > Choloepus didactylus. Next base: position 95,925 of record NC_051316.1, on the reverse strand, counting down.
TCCCAGCAGCACCACCTCCTCTTCCATGTGGGCTGTGTGAGCTGGGAGCCTCCAGGGCCCCTACACCGGCAGAACCCGTTCCTGAAAATCTGCATGGCGCTAAGACTATTTTATAGGAGTCACTTGTTGGAAAGCACACTTCATGAATTCTGCCAACAAAAAGTTGGATGAATCTGCAGAAAACATGTTTTGACAGTTTCTTGCAATGAGAATGTACGTTGTTGGCAGTGTGTGTTCTGGGGCAGCAGGGAATTGTGGGGGTGGGGGGCAAGCGAGACATCTGCTGGCATTTGTGCTGGACTTTGGGGTGGGGTGCGGCCCCAGCCACCTCCGGGGGTGCTGGGGGCCTGGGGCAGGGGCAGAGATTCGCTTCTACAGTCCTGCGGCTGGCACCCCCTTTCATGGCCAGCACCCCCTTTCATGGCCAACTCCCCCTTTCACAGCTGGCACCCACTTTCATGGCCAGTATCATAGCAGTTGTCTTTCTTGCCCAGTGAGCCCCAGACAAACGCAGCACTGTCCCCACCTTCTGGCAGCCTCCTTTCTGTCCCTGTGTTGCATCTGCCCATAAGGTAAAATCCAAGCCCCCATATCTGTCCCTCATTTGCTGTGGTTTCCCCTCCAGCCTCAGCACCCTGTCACCCTTTCTAAACCTGACGCCTTGGAGGGAATTCCAGCGTGCATGCCTGGGAGGGTGGGATGTTCCACTAGTCCCTCTGGCCACTACAGCTGGGGGGTGGGGGCCAGGAGGGTTGGGGTCTTGGCGCGTAGGCCGGGCTTCACCTCAGGAAGTCCAGGGTCTTGGCATGTGAAGCAGGCGTCAGCTCATGGGAGGGTGTTCCGGTTTGCTGATCTGCCCTTTGCAAAATACCAGGAAATGGATCGGCTTTTATAAAGGGGGTTTATTTGGTTAGACAGTTACAGTCTTAAGACCATAAAGTATCCAAGGTAAGGCATCTGGAATAGGATTCACTGGAGAAAGGTCAATGGCATCTGGAAAACCTCTGTTAGCTGGAAAGGCACGTGGCTGGCGTCTGCTTGCTCCCAGGTTGCATTTCAAAATGTTGTTCTCCAAAATGTCTCTGGGTCAGCTTCTCGGGGCAAACTCTGGGCTATTACCTCCAAATGATCAGCAAAACTCTGCTTTCAATGGCTGTCTTCAAAATGTCTAAGTTGCAGCACGGTCTCCTTCTGTCTGAGCTTTTTATATGGTTCCAGTGATTTAATTCAGACCCACCCTGAATGAGCGGGTAACACCTCCATGGAAATTATCCAAATGTTTCACTCACAGTTGATTGAGTCACATCTTCATGCAGACAATCAAAGGATTCCAATCTAATCAACACTAATACGTCAGCCTCCACAAGATTGCATCAAAGATAATGGCGTTTTGGGGGACATGATACATCCAAACCGGCACGGAGGGTTAGGGTGTGGGGTGCCCCGTGCTTGCGGCTCCTCTGAGGTGGCCAGCACATGCCTTCCCGCTCTGTTGAGACCCATGCTGGTGCCTGAGCAGTGGGCACGTTCATCCGTCAGTGTCCGCATGGTGGACACACGTTCATCTAGTGCCCATATGGTGGGCATACATTGATCCATCAGAGTCCACACGCTCGCCCATTGCTGCCCGTGCAGTGTCTATGCACATCCGTCGGAGTCCATGCAGTGGTACACACTCGTCCGTCAGTGCCCGCGTGGTGTCGATCAGTGCCTGCGCTGTGTCTGCACGCTCATCCATCAGTATCCGCTCAGTGGGCACACGCTCATCCGTCAGTGCCCACGTGGTTTCTGCAGGCTCATCCGTCAGTGCCCACGTGGTGTCTGCACGCTCGTCCATCGGTGCCCATGTGGTGTCTGCACGCTCATCCGTCAGTGTCTTCACAGTGGGCACACACTCATCCATCAGTGCCCGCGTGGTGTCTGCACGCTCCTCCACTGGTGCTTGCGTGCTTCCTGCACGCTTGTCCAGTGCCCGCATTGTGTCTGCACGCTCCTCCGTTGGTGCCCATATGGTGTCTGCAGGCTTGTCTGTCAGTGCCTATGTGGTATCTGCACACTCATCCCCTGATGTCTGCGCAGTGGGCACACACTTGTTTGTCAGTGCCTGTGTGGTGTCTGCATGCTCATCTGACAGTGTCTGCACGCTCATCTGACAGTGCCCGCGTGGTGTCTACACGCTCCTCTATTGGTGTCCGTGCGGTGTCTACACGCTCCTCTGTCAGTATCCACACAGTGTCTGCATGCTTATCCGTTGGTGTCCGTGCAATGGACACCCACTGGTCCATCAGTGCCCATGTAGTGCTCCTTTCTGGGTTGGGTGCCCTGTGGATACTCAGGAATCCGGAGCCATGGAGCACCTGTGCTTCCTTGGGCCTCCTTGTAGCCTCCTTGGGCCTGCTCCAAGGGGCGGTCCGGCCACTGCTCCTCCCAGACCCCCTTGGCCTGGGGTGCACTTGCAGCTCTGTGTCTGGTCCCGGGGCCTTCATAGCCCTTGTACTAGAGTTGGAGCAGGGAGTACCCATGACCAGCCTCCCTTCTGTGCCTTCTCTGCGCATTTCACCACCCAACTCTGAGGTGAGTGGTCTCAGAACACATAACCAGTTAGGCAGACACTGGATGGTTTTCTCGTGGTGCCATCAGCAGAGAGGACGCTTCCACCCAAAGAGCTGATGTGGGCTTTATGACTAGCTGCAACTATTATGCACATTTGGGGGTGTTTTGTGGAAATACTTGCGTGGTGCCAGGCCAACGCATGTACCCGTAACTGTGGGGCTGCCAGCGTCCATGTGCTGTCCCAGAGCGTCCGTGCGCTGTCCCAGAGCGTCTGTGCGCTGTCCCAGAGCATCCGTGTGCTGTCCCAGAGCCTCTAAGAACCAGAGGCCCGGGTGGTGGATGCTCACTGAGGCATGCTCTGCGTCTGTTGGATGGAGGAGGATGATTGGGAAACAAAGGAAACCCTTCACTTTAGTTTTTTCAGAGGACTCAGCCCTGCTTTAGAATTCCTCCCTGGTGCAGACCTATTTTTCCGGTTGGGTTTCATGGCGTGTCCAAGCTGACCGTGTTGAGGTAGGAGATGGTGCTGTCGCCATCCTCCAGAGCCCTGGGCCGGCTGCTGGGCTCGGTGTACTTTCCTGTCTGCGCTGGGGTGTGCTAAGTAGCTGGGAGTGGGGACGCCATCTGTTCATGTCCGCGTGATTAAGCTGGTGAGTTCCTGCGTCTGCACGAATGCCCCTGTCACTGCTGAGGGCTTGGCTCCGTTCCCCATTGCAGGGGCCGTGGCAGCCCCTCCGCACTGCTGGGCTTGTGGGGGTCCCAGGCAGGTGAATCTGGGATCCTGTCCCCTCACTGCTGGGCTTGTGGGGGTCCCAGGCAGGTGAATCCGGGATCCTGTTCTCCTCAGCCCGAGCCTTCCCGTGTCCCGCAGCAGTGCCCGGGTCTCTTGTCTGTCACCTCCTGCTGGCCTCGCGGGTTTTAAAATAGGCGCCCAGCATTCTCTTGGTCCCTGTGGCCTGTACAGCTTTGACATCCTTTTTGAAATTTTTGACCTTCCTGTGCTTTAAGTTTTATATGTACCTCTTATAAATAAATATCTCCTTTTTTCAATCTAATCTTGTGTTTTAACTGGAATATCAACTCTGTGACTTTTTAATAGATTTTTATTTATTTTTACCATCTTATTTTGCATTTCTTTTTATCTGATCCTTTCTCTTTTTTTTTCATTCCTTTTTACGCATCCAATGGTTTGGAGTCTACCCTTTGTGTTAGCTTAGTGCTTCTCCTAGAATTGTCAAAAAACAGTTTTTCCAAGTCCAAAATGAATCAGTATCTTTGTCCTTCATTTGACAAATCCTCCAGCACTTCAGTTCCAGTCCCTCTTTGCCTTATATACTGCTGTTGTTGCCTCGGTTTTGAAAATGAGTTAAAATTCACATTACGTAGTGGGTTGGTCTAATAACAGGAATTGACTGACTGACAGTGTCAGGACTGAAAGGCTGGCTTCCCCCGGGGTTCAGGGACTGGAAGGCTGGCTTCCCCCTGGGGTCACTGTCGTCTGGCAGCAACAGTCATTGGAGTCCTTTGGCTCCTCTGTCCCATGGCCGAGCACATGGCGGCATTTTCTCTGTGCTCTCTGAGTTCCACTGGCTTTCAGCTGCTCATGGCTCCCCTGGCTTCTCCTTCATGTCCGTTTTCCTTTGCTTCCAGGGACTTCTGCCATGGTGGGATAAGGCCACGCTGTTCGCTTCGGGCACCTGAACTAAGAACCTCTTCCAAGGTCCTGTTACAAATGGGCTCCCACCCACAGTTTGGGGCTGGGACCCAAATATGCCTTTTGTGGGGGGCATGGTCCCACCCCTGTGCCTTGTCTTTGCCGATGGGGATACTGAGGCACAGGGACTGCGCCCCTCCTGTGCTCACCCTCCTCCTGGCCCTGCCTGTGGGAATACCGAGGCACAAGGACTGCCCCCCTCCGGTGCTCACCCTCCTCCTAGCTGTGTGTGAGGCGCAGGCCTGCCCGCAGGGATACCAAGGCACAGGGACTGCACCCCTCCGGTGCTCACCCTCCTCCTAGCTGTGTGTGAGGGGCAGGCCTGCCCACAGGGATACTGAGGCACAGGGACTGCACCCCTCCCAGGCGGACCCTGCACCCAAGGGGCAGCACTCCCATCCACACACTTCACAGGCTCTGTCTGGGAAGGAAGTGTGCACCCAGCAGTGCCTGAGGTCCCGGAGCGTCACGCACCCTGGCTTCATGATTGGAAGGCTGAGCTGGGCATGGGGTGTTATTGCAGGACGCCCCGTCATGGGAAGGGTCTCCATAGGGGTCCACACGAGAGGATGGATGGCAGCTTGAGTCTCTGCATGAGGAGGGTGACGCAACGGGCTGAGAAAAGTGGCTTTTAGGTATTTTTAGGGTGTGACGGGCGGAAACAGCCCTCCTATGTGACATGTGGCCAGCTCAGCTTTGCTGGTGGCTGTGGAGGCGGGGAGAGGCTGAACTGCCCGGGGGCGTGGATCTGGCCTGACCTTGGTGTGGGGAGGACGAGCTGGCCTTGGCTGCTTCAGGACACTCGCCCCAGTCAGGAGTTCTCTGTGCCATATGTTGCTTTTGTCAGTGCTGAGCTCTCCTAGGACCAGCCCCAAGGTTGGCCCTGAGACACGGACGGCACGAACAGTGACTTGAGAGAAACTGTCTGCACAAGGAAATTAAAGCCTCTGAGAGAGCACATGGCAGTCCTGCCATGGACCCCTCCCTCCTCCCTCCTCCTAAACTAGGGGGGTGGTCAGATGTCCCCTCCCTCCTCCCTTCCCTCCTCCCCTCCCTGCTTCTGAACTAGGTGGGTGGTCAGACATCCCCTCCCTCCTCCCGTCTCCCTGGTTTGTTAGACCCTCTTGAGTAGTGGAGGAAAGAGCCCATGTTGTGGAGTGACACGGTTTTCTGTGTTTTTGTCCAGCCCTGAGCTCAGAGTGGCATGAGCAGCACAGTGTGCAGCTCAGGGCTGTTCAAGTCTAGGAGGGAGCAGGCGAGGCCCAGGGTGGCCTTTCGTGGCCGTCTTCCGGGGTCCTGGCATCCTCAGTCTCGGTTTCCCCGTCTGCCATGGTCGCAGGCTGCTCTGAATGTGAGGGGCTGTGCAGTCGCCCTGGAGGATCCCCTGAGTTCCCGGGACCCCGTGCCTTTCTCCACCAGTGCACAGGTGCCCCAGCCACCCGGTGGCTCGAGGCATCTGCAGGTAATTAACTCTGTGTCACCAAAAGAAAACTCAAGACTTGGAAAACTGAATAAACACAGAAAGGAATTAAAATCAAGGCTCACTAGTTGGTAAAGAAATCAGAAAAGGCTTCATTTTTCTTAGAGCAGCACTGGGCTTCCCAGGTAGCTGGGCACTGCTCCGTTGCTGCAGCAGCTTGGTGTTGAGAACCCCCGTGTTGCACACAGGCTGAGCCCTGCCCCTCGCGTGTTCTCTTGGCTGCATGCTGCTCGGCAGCTCTGCCCATCGGGGCTTGGGAATTCAGACCCCGAAACGTGCGGAGGAACAGGCCATGCTGGGTGGGGTGGGCACCAATGCACCCTTCACAGCGACATAGCACAGTTCAGGTGACACGTTGGTCCCAGGCCATCGCAGATTCCCTCCTGAATTGGGGCGCAGGCCCCTGTGGACGGCAGGGGCAGGGTCTCTGCTCCAGGGGAGGGCGGGGGCAGGGTCTGTGCTGTAACCGGCGCCTGCAGGGCAGGGCAGGCACATCTGTTGAGCCACAGAGGGAGATCTGGCCCGCCTCACTCCTTTTGGATCCCACTGACCACCACAGGCAGCTCGGTGGGGTTGTGTCATTAAAATTATGTTGGCCTGATGGGGTCGTGCTTTCTGTGACAGTCAGTCACTGGGGATTTGTTACTAGCATGGTAGTCGCCTGGCAGGGTTTGCTTCCATGTTTGGCAGCTTCGTGTCCCAGTCAGGGACCTCTGTGGCCTGGTACCCCAGGCTTGGCTGCGATAGCCGTGGTGATTGAATCTCGCTGGTTTTGAAGGGTATCTAACGTTCCCACACTGTAACTGAGTGTCACCTGTTTTACTTCTTAGGTTCAGACAAAGAAAGAAGACCCTCTGCCACCCGCCACAAGCCAAAGAATTCCAACCTTTTATTTTTCTAGAGGATGTCCGAAGGACGCCGTGGATGTCGACGCTGTCATCTCCCGGGTGGAGGCGACCTTCTCTCAGTTCCCGCACGAGAGAGCCACGATAGACGACATGGGCCAGGTGGCCAAGGTGGGTGTCCCCAGCTGGGCCACGGCAGTTGGTGTCACCTTCAGTGACCAGTCTCTGCCTGCTTTCACTGCCGGAAATTCTATACATGGGCGGGATTTTATACTGATGCTTCCCATGAAATGCTGTGAGGACACAGAAGTGTCTGTGTACCGACCTGCAGGGGTAGTGGATGTGAACCCTGACATCCGTGCGCGTGCCGACCTGCAGGGGCAGCGGGTGCAAACCCTGACATCTGCGTGTATGTCGGCTGCAGGGGTAGCAGACCTGAACCCCAACACCTGCATATGTTCTAACTGCAGGGGTAGCAGACATGAACCCTGACATCCATGCGTGTGCCGACCTGCAGGGGTAGCAGATGTGAACCCTGACATCCGTGCGCGTGCCGACCTGCAGGGGTAGCAGACATGAACTCCCACATCTGTGTGTGTGCCGACCTGCAGGGGTAGTGGATGTGAACCCCGACATCCGTGTGTGTGCTGACCTGGAGGGGTAGTGGATGTGAACCCCAACATCCGCGCAGAACGTGTGCGACCTCTGTTCTCGTCCCCCTGCACGGGGTGGCTGCTCTTCTGAGGCTGCCCCCACAGGCCCTGAGTCCTTGTGCCCCATTGTGTTGCCGCGAGCCTTTAGACCCGCCCTTTGGGCATCGTGCCTCTGCACCCCTTTTGCTTCCATTTCCGGGCATGGGGTCTGGGAGGGCCCAGCGCAGATGGAGAGGGAGGAGACCAGGGAGAGTCTTCAGTGTATCCCCGTGTCCAGGGGGAGCTCGCCTTCACGCAGGGCCGTGCGGGGACACCAGGTGGTCATAGGGCAGAGTGAGCGAGAGCAGAAGCTCCTGTGTCCTCTGTCTCCATGGGAGCGGGTGAGGATGAGGCCGGGGCGTCGTGGGGCTGGCTGGCCATGATTGAGTGGTGCCCCATAAGTGTGAGGGTGTTTCCTCTCAGACCGGCCGTGCTCTCCGGGAGTAGCAGAAGCCGAGGTGTGGTATGGCCACCTGGGGCCCGCTTTAGAAGATGCAGCATCGGTTCACAGGCTGTAGGAAACATGGTCAGCAGAGCTAACCAGACACTTTGCACTTGGGGCTCCTCTCTGTACTCTGTGCTTTCAGGATTTATCATGTTGATCGCTGTAGACTTAATACGTCCTGTTTCGTTTCTGTATCAATCCTCTATCACGACTTACTTAACATTTCCCTGTGGATGGGCCTGGAGTGGGGGAGGGACCCGTTGCCTCAAGCTCCCTGCCAGCTTACCCCCACGTGTCACCTGGAAATGGAATTACAGGGTCACAGGACACGTCCCCTAGAAGTGGAATTACAGGGTCACGGGACACATCAACCTAGAAGTGGAATTGTGGGGTCACGGGACACGTCCCCTAGAAGTGGAATTGCGGAGTCACGGGACATTCTCCCACTCCCCTCAAAGGGACAGCACCTGCAGACCCCAGCATCGTATACACACATGAGCCCTTTGTGCTGGGGTACTCGTGTGTCCAGCCCTGCCCTGTGCCAGGTGTTGGGGTTAGCTCAGTGTCCGCTTGCTCTCGCTGTTGGGGTTTGCATCCTCAGAGTGGAACTTTGAGGCTTTGTCTGGGTCTGCTGCTTCCTCTCCTTGGCCTCTTGTGCTCTTGGCATGGTTCTTTGGTTCTCTTCTCGTCCCTCTGTCTGTCGTCCCTCTTCCTCCCTCCTCCCTCTCCCTCCTCCTCTGTCCCTCTTCCTCTCCTCCTTATCCCTCTTCCCCTCCTCCTCTGTCCCTCTTCCCCTCCTCTTTATCCCTCTCCCACCCTGTCCTCCTCACCTTCCCTCTTCCCCCTCTCAGCCTGTGGTTTCTAACCCTTTTTCCATGTGTCTTGAGGAAAGCCCTGCTGTGTGGACCCTGTCCCTCCGTCCGTTTTATGCGTGAAGGGACGTTTCTCCCCTTCTGGACACCGCTGTGTGCTGTGTGCATTAGGGAAGGTTCTCCTGGTCTGTAGCTCATACTTGTACTCCATTGTGTCATTTTTAAAGACATTTTAAATTTTAAGATGTCAAGTTTGTCAGTCTTTTTGAGTTTTATGCATTGTTTCCTCCTACGTTGCTATCAGAGAGGTGGTTTCTCTTTTCTTCTCAAAGCTTGTTTGCTTTTCAGTTTCCTTCCATCCATGATGAATTCATTTTTGCTCATGATGGGAAGTAGGCATTCAGTTTAATTTTTTGTATATCAGTTGCTGTGGTCACATCACCATTTATGAAACAGACGTTATTCCTCAGTGATGCGCAAAGTGGCCTTTGTCAGAGGCCACGTCTCTGCATCCCAGGACATCTCTGTGTCTGCCGGCCTCTGCGTGTCTGTCCAGCCCCCGTAGTTGGGGCTCCCGCAGCTCCAAGACATGCACCTCGTGCTCACAGCAGGCCCTGCTCCTGCCTCCCCCTTCAGACCCACTCTCCCTCGTGCAGTCTTCCCTTGGGTCCCGCTGGCCCCTGACTCTCTTCCCCATGAAGTCCTCCTTCAGGCTGCCTCTGTTCCTGTATGGGAGCACCCCGATTCCTAACCACCTGTGGGAGCATTCTGATTCCTAACCGCCCTATGGGAGCACTCCAATTCCTAACCACCCTGTGGGAGCACCCCGATTGCTAACCGCCTTGTGTGATCACTCTGATTCCTGTGTGTGGGAGCACCCCAACTCCTAACTGCCGTGTGGGAGCACCCTGATTCCTAACTGCCCTGTGGGAGCATCTGATTCCTAACTGCTGTGAGGGAGCACCCCGATTCCTAACTGTGTGTGGGAGCACCCCGATTCCTAACCACCATGTGGGAGCACCCCGATTCCTAACTGCCATGTGGGAGCACTCTGATTCCTAACTGCCCTGTGGGACCACCTTATTCCTAACTGTGTGTGGGAGCACCCTGATTCCTAACTGCTGTGAGGGAGCATTCTGATTCCTGCAGGTTGATCTTGTGTTCACAAACATGCTGCTTTGTTATGGGTTCTAACCCTATGTCTGAAGTTCTCTCAGATTTTCTGGGAAGTTGTGTGGTCTGGAGTGACATTTGGGGTCTCTTCCAAGCCTGGCACACTGCATCCCCCTGGGTCTCACTCTGACTGGCAGCAGGCCCCACTGGTGTCTTTGCTTGCGTGGGGTTTGCTGCAGAGACAGGCAGGTGTCCCTCCTGGCTGAGGAAAGCCCTCTCTTCCTGGTGCCTTCCCATTCCACGTTTATCCTGAAGGAACATTTTATCAAGACCCATTTTATGATCCCTCCACGTATTGAGATGCATGTAAGATGGTCTCCTTTGTTCCGGTTACTTAGTGACTTTTGTTGATACATTTTTTGATGCTGAATTTCTTTGAATTCCCAGGATCAATTGTGTTTAGTCATGCTCAATTTTTATATACAGTCAGATTTCATTTAATTTTCTTTTTAAAATTTCAAGCCCACATAAAACTGGAGAGAATGGTGTAACAGACCTCCATGTTCATGTACCTGACACTGAACATCAATAATTATTGACATGTGGCTGAACTTTTGTCATCCCTTTTCCTCTACTTCCTTCCTCACCCAGCAGCCTTGTCTCTTAACACAAATCCTACATGTTGTATAATTTCCTGCTTGAACGTGGATGTTTCTCTTTCGAAAAAATATTTTAAAGGCTGTTCTTTCCCGTTGAATTGCTTGGCATCCTGGTCAAAAAGGAGTTGCCGTGATTGTGAGCGCTCGTTTCTGGATTCTGAGTTGCATCCCGCTGCTCTGTGTCTAACCGTACAGAAGCCACCACTGCTGCTCCCCACCAAGTTTGGAATCGGGAGGTGTGACTCCTCCATCCGGGTCCCTCTTTTTCAGGCCCCCTTTGGCTGTTCGGGGCCCCTTGAGTTTCCGTCTGTGCTTTAGCATCAGCATTTCGGTTTCTACAGTCAGGCCAGCTGGGTGCGCTGGCTCGGTACACCAGCTTGGGAATGTGCACCTAAACATGTTAACTGTCCTCACCTCGGAACACGTGTTGTCTCTGCATCTGTTTAGATCTTGCTTAATTTCTTTCAAGAATGTTTTATAGTTTTCAGAATGTTTTGCCCCTTTTTAGTTAAATTTATTCCTAGTTTCTTCCTTTTAATGCTCTGGTAAATGGAATCGGTTTCTTAATTTTATTTTTGGTTTCCTTATTGCAAGTGAATAGAAATACAATTGATATTTTGATCTTGTATCCTTCAGCCTTGAACTCTTTTGTTAGTTCTAATTGTTTTTTAGTGTATTCATTGGGATTTTTTACATACAAGATATTATCTGCAAATAGATAATAGTTTCTTTCTTTTTAACTGGATGCCTTTTATTTCATTTTCTTGCCTCATTTTCCTGAATAGAACCTCTGGTATAATGTTGAAGAGCAGTGCTGCGCTCACTTCCCAGTCGTAGGGTATAAAGTTTCCAGTCTTCTAGCCCTTCCCCATTAAGCAGGATGTTAGCTGTGGGTGTTCGTATATGCCGTTTATCAGGTTGAGGAGGTTCCCTCCTATTCCTAGTTTGCTGAGAGCTTCTATCCTGGAAGGTGCTGCATTTTGTCAAGTGCATTCACTGGGCGTATTGAGATGATCATGCGGTTTCCGTTTTTGATACTGCCAGTACAGTGTATTGAGGATTGGATATTTAGCTAAGCTTGCATTCTTGGAATAAACCCCACATGGTAATGACATATGATCCTTTTTAAATGTGCTTTATTCAGTTTACTAGTGTTTTGTTGGTGGTTACTGCACCTGCATTCATCAGAAGCATTGCTCTGTAGTTTTCTCTTCTTGTCATTTTGTCTGAGTTTGGTTTGTCTGGCCTTGGGAAGTGTTCCCATTTCTTCTATTTGGGATTCCTTTTTTAAAGTATCTTTTAGATACTGTTTTACAGTTATGTGCAAACCTATATGTGGTTCTTTGGTCAAAACTGAAAAACTGGATACGTTCAGATAAGAGGTCATCCCTGTCTGTTCTGCTTTGACCCCTCCCCACCTCTGTAGTAATACATCTCCATAGCTTTGGCTTTCCCTTTTGTGTCGTTTCACTCTTTGATATGAGCAAATACATATATATATATGCACACACACACACTCCCACCTGCATGTTTAATTTCTCCCCCTCTTGGGTCAGAAGTGGCACAGCCATTGTACCCATGGCTCTTTTTCCAGTAAGCAGTGTGTCTTGGAAGTCACTCCACAGCCCTCAGGCAGTTGTCTCTGCAGGACATGTGGGAGCATAAAACAACTGAGCCAGGACTGTGCAGAGGGAGCTTAATAACCCATGTGGAAAGTTAGATTGTTTTGCAGCCTTTAAATTTCTTAGATCCCAGAAAGAAAGGAACTAACATTTAGAAGGAGTTTCTAACGCAGAGGCCCCGCAGGTTATCTCACAGAAAACAGGCTCCCCATAAACTAAAGAATGAAGGCTGTTTAAGGCTGTCCCCGCCACAGTGGTGCCCCAACCCCAAAAGGTGGGTAAAAGCAAGATCAGATATTTCTGTAGGACAAACAACTGAAAAGGCTTGCTCTCCCTAGATAGATAATGTAGCTGCTTTTCTGAGAAGAATAATGGGCTAGAATCCTAACAACTTGTCAGCCTAGAAGTTGACAGACACCCACCCAATCGAGGCCCAGAACACACTCAGCAGGACCCTTCTCTCCCAACACCCTTCCCTCCCCATGTGGGTTTTTCCTTTTAAAAATGCTGCTCTCAGATAGAGGGCTGGAGCCATTTTTCCTTTCTTTCTTTTCTGATGGCTCCCACCTGCTTTCTTCTGCTTTCTTCCTCTAATAAACCTTAAACTCTCTACTTAAACCATGACTTGCTGCGTTTGTGTGGATTCTTGAACGGCTCTGAACCTAACAAAATTTTTTCTCAAGATGTTGAAAACTCCTGTGATTGTTGATTATAACTGTATAGGGAAATGAAGAAACAACTTAAGATATTGTTTATTTACTATGCTGTAATTTAAAACATTGGAAATATGGAGAATTAAAGTGTTTTGTTTATTTTGAAAATCTTACCAAGAATGGTTGAGTGGTGCTTGCTTTCTTCTATAAGTTAGCAGTCTGAGCAAGCATCTTTTCTGTGCACAGTGTCACACTTCTCTCTATGTTTTGACCAGCTTTCAGCAGCTTTGTGCCGTGAAACATCTCTGAGTGTCCCTTTAGGGTGAAGTTGTTTGACCGGTGTCAATTCCTATGGGACATGTCATCCTTTTGCTACAACCTCAGTCAGTGGTTTTTTTGGATGCCATTTATGTTCCCTCGGAGCCCTGGAAGTAACGTGCAGTGTGGTGAGAGCCTCCACACACCTTCCTTGCTGCCACTTGCTGTCGCGCGGCTTGAGTTTCTGTTGTGTGCTTTACGGCCTATTTCTTGCACATCTCAGCTAACAAATTTGCATCCCCTTCGGTTGTAGCGTCAGCGTCCTGTCTGACATTCTGTCTTAGATAATAGGCTTTAAAAAGTTGAAGCAATTCCTTGGCCTGCTGGCTGGATTAGTGAGGTTGTGTTTGGTGGTAGATAGCACACTTTTGCCTTGCACTCGAGTCCCTAAGAGAACCCAGGTGTACTGGGGTTAACTTTAAAAGCTGAATGCTGGGGCTTGCAGTGTCTGCCCCTGCAGAGATGGGGAGCAGAGCTATGTGCTTTCTGCCGTGTGCCCTGTGAGGATGGGCAGCAGAGCGTAGCAGCCAGAGTCCAGAGACCCTGGAAGCCGTGGAGCTCGGTCACTGCTCACAGCTTGCTGTCTAAAGAGTCGGCGGCCACTCATGCTCTACCGTGGTGACTGAGGTGAGCCATGCTGGCAGGAGACCGCTGTGGCGTCACGGCACCAGGCCAAGGCAGAGAGCTTGCACTGCATGTGCACACACACTCGTCCTCTTCCAGGACACTGTCCTTACACACACACTCCCTCCCTTCCCAGGGACGCTGCCGAGGCACACAGAGCCAGCACTGCGTGTGCACACACACTCCTCTTCCAGGGACACTGTCCTTACACACACACTCCCTCCCTTCCCAGGGACACTGCCGAGGCACACAGAGTCAGCACTGCCCGTGCACACACACTCCTCCTCTTCCAGGACACTGCCCTTACACGCATACTCCCTCCCTTCCCAGGGATGCTGCTGAGGCACACAGAGCCAGCACTGCGTGTGCACACACACTCCTCCTCCTTCCTCTTGCTCTCCACCATGTGGTGAGCCTTGGTTTCACCTTTGCTGGTCCCAACTGGAGAGTAATGTCCAGCCCCACTGGGTGGTCACAGCCACACTGCAGTCCGTGGCCGGGGCAGGTGTCCTCCCCCATTTTTTGTCCATGTGTCTTTCGGTCAGGGCGTGTGTGGTTTTGCTAGAGACTCTCGGATTCCCCTCCCTGAGGATGGTGCTGCCCTGAGTTCTCACTGTCCGGGGAGGATGGCCTGGCCTGGCTGACCTGCATCGCTGAACCAGGAGGCGGCCAGGGTTCCTGCTGGCCCTGACCAGCTGCTGACAATTCATGTCTCAGCACTTTGCGTTCCTTGCGCTGAAGGAGTTTGCTGATTCGCTGATACTGTAGGGTGAAAGCTTAGCCACTCTTGGCAGGTGAGATGGTGTGCGCTCCATGTTCCTCTGACTGGTCTTGTCCAGTTTGTCAGTCAAGGCTGACTGAATGGGCCAAGTCGTTTCTTTCATTGTTTTCTCTGAGACAGTTTGAGAAAGAGAGGACTATCAACCTGTGACAGTTGGGTTGTTGGGTTCCTGTGTCCAGTTTGCCAGGGGATGGTGCCCAGGTGTCTGGTCAAGCAAGCACTGGCTTAACCATTACTGCAAGGACATTTGTGGCTGGTTAATAAGCCAGAAGGCTGGTTTATTAAATCATCAGTCAGTTGGCTGCAGCTGTGGCTGATGACATCAACAAAGGGTGTGTCTTCCAAATGAGAGAATGCAGTCAGCTGGTTTTAATCCAAGCACTTGACAACTTTTAAGGGAGAAGAGAGAACCTTCACTTCTTCAGCTGGCCATTCTCTCCTGGGGAGATTATGGAAGACCTTCATCAGAGTTGCTAGCTCACTGCCTGCCCTATGGAATTTGGACTCATGCATCCCCACAGTTGCATGAGACGTTTGTATAAAATCTCATGTTTACTGATATCTCCTGTAGGTTCTGTTTCCCTAGAGAACCCTAATACACTACTGGGCCTGCTCTCTCCGTAACTCCTAATTTCCTTTAAGTGCTGTTGGTTTATTCAAGTTTTTCATTTCTTGAGTCAATTTTGATCATTCATATTTTTTCTAAACAATTTTTTGCATAATGTGTAAAAAGTATGCTAAAGCATTTCATTTTCTTGTATGATTTTTTAAAATTTATATCATATCTGTATATATGACCCTTTTTCTATATAGGATAGTTTATTTCTGCTTTGTTCCCTTGATTAGTCATATTAGAGACTAATTTGTAATTCTTTTTTCAAATAAACATCTGTTTTAGTTTCTGGTTGCTAAAAGGACACACAGGTTGTCTTAACAACAGGAACTTACGGGCTCACAGTGGCAGAGGCTGGAGGGCTGGCTTCCTCCGGGGTCTCTGTCTTCTGGCTGTGGCCATCCATGGTCCTTGGCTTTCCCGTCACATGGCGATGCACATGGCGGTGTCTCCTTTCCCTCCTGAGTCCGCTGACTTCCAGTGTCCGGCTGCTCCATGGCTGCATTTTTGTGTCCACTTCCCTTGGCTTGTGAGGATCTGCCCTTTGGACCAAGGCCCCTCCTCCAGTGAGGGGGAGCGTCTTCTGAGTCCCATCCACAGGTGGGCTCCCACCACAGGAACAGGGCCGGGCCTGGGGGCCTGGTTCCGCCCCCAGCGCATCTTTCAGCCCTGTGGATTATTTCTGTCATTTTTTGTTTATCTCTTTCATGAACTTTTGCTCTCATCGTGATTATTTTCTTACACTCCTTTCTTTATTTTGTCATTCTGTTTCTAGCTTCTTTAGCTGAACACTTAATTCTTTCTTTTGGGGGGGGTGCTCTGCTTTATTGGGATAAAATTTACATACAATAAAGTTCACAAATGTTCAGTATACGGTTTGATACACTCGATAAATGCATAGCCCTGTGTATCCTCCACCACAGTTGAGACATGGAATATTTTCATCACCCCAGAACTTTCCCTTGTGCCCCTCTGTGGTCACCTGCTGTCCCCCTTCCTTGGACAACTGCTCGCTGTTACTTTGCTCTATTAAGTGTCTCATGAGGAGGGTAACAGTGTGTTGCTGTCTGCGCCGGGCCTCGCCGCGTTGGGGTCAGTGGCTGATTCCTTTTTGTTCTGGTAGCGTTCTGGTGGCATTCAGTCGTGTGGCTGGACCACAGTCAGTCAGTTCGTCTGTCTGCTCCTTTGTGGATGAAATGTGTGCTTGGTTCCAGTCCTTGTCTCTTTGAGTGAAGCTGCTGTACGTATTTGGACGCAGGATTGGTGGAGACGTTTGCCTTTTTCTCAGCTGAGGCGTTGAATTACCGGCTCATTTGGTGATTGTGTTTAATTTTGTAAGAAACTGCACGATGTCTTCCAGACTGGCTGTGCATGCTGCATGTCCAGCCTGCCACGGAGGAGAAGGCCACTTTTCCAATCTGCTGACACGTGGCATGGCTCATTTTAGCCATTCTTATGGGTGTGTGGTGACATGACTGGGGCTTCCTTTTTCATTTCCCTGATGGTTATGTCCAGTACTTCTTTATGGTTTTTTCATCCCTATCTTTTTTTTTTCTTTTCCTTTTTTGGCCACTTTCTTGAGAGGTGCAATAAATAGTACATGTTTGAAGTGTGTAATGTACTAAGCTCTGGTGTGTGTACTGTGTGAGACCATTACAGTCCAGATACTGAGTGTGTTCACTCCCACAAGTAGCTTCCCGGCCCCTTCCTAGTGCCATCTGTGCCGTGCCATGTCGTGTGTGCGTCCACCTCGGTTCTCCCAGGTCAAGGCCTTGCAGTGGGCGCCTGGGTCCTGCAGTCGTGCACGGGTGGCTTTAGGGAACTGCCGCTGCTCTCCAAGGGCGCCGGCCTGCTCTGCTCCAGTGGGGCACGGCTCCAGGCTCCGCGACCTCACCGCCTCACTGGCCGCTCTCTCATGGTGACCCCTCTAGTGGGGTGTCGGGGTGCCTTGTAACTGCAGTTCCCTCATGAACTGATGATGAACAGCTTCCGTGTGCATTTGCTGTCCGTAGATCTGCTTTGATCATGTGCTGTTCGCTCATTGCCATGTTGAAAATCAGGTTACTGCTATTCTCACCCTTGAGTTATGTGTGTTTTTTTGTATGTTCTAGATACAAGTTCTTTGTCAGATACATGTTTTGCAAATCTTTTTTTCCCAATCTGTAGCTTGTCTTTCAGTCTATTAACAGTGTCTTTGGAATTCAAAAGTTTTGTTTGTTTGTTTTAATGAAGTGGTAAAGTTTTTTATATAGTTTATGAATCTGTATCCTGTTTAAGAAATCTTAGCAAACCTAAGGTCACTAAGATTTTCTTTTATATTCTTCTAGAAGGTTGAAAGTTCTCTTACACACACAGTGTGCTCAATTGGAGTTAGTTTTTTATGTGGCACTTGGTATGAGTCAAGGTACTTTTTTTTTTCTTTTTGCAGATAGCTGTTCAGTTCTTCCAGTTCTTCCAGCCCCATTTGTTAACAAGTTTATCCTTTTCCCATTGAATTAACTTGGCATCTTTTTCAAAAATATATTGATCGTGTATGTGTGAGTCTACTTCTGGACCCCATAGATCAATTTGGGGGGAATCAACATCTTTACAATTGTGAGTATTCTGACTCATGAACACAGAATACTGCTCCCTTTATTTAACCTCCTTTAATTTCTCTCACAACTATTTTGTAGTTTTTAGTGTATAGTCTTGCTCATATTTTATCAGCTTTGTACCCAAGTGTTTTGTGTTTTTTACGATATTGTAAACGGCATTTTTTTCCTTCAACTTGTGATTGTTCTGTGTAAATATATGGAAATGCTATTGATTTTTATATATTGACTGTGTATCTTGTATCCTAGCTTTAGGTTCACTAACAGTTTCTAATGTTCTATTAGATGACATGATCTTCAAATAATGAAAGGCAATTTAACATTCTCCTTTCTGACCTGTGCGTCTTTCCTTTTCTTAACTTACTGCTCTGGCTAGCGTCTCCAGTGCAGGGTTCAGGAGAAGAGCTGAGAGCAGACATCCCAACCATTTCTCCAGCTTGGGCTGAAAGTCTCCAGCTGCCCACCACGAGGAGGGATGTAATTAATTGTCCGTAGATGCCCCTATCAGGTCAGGGGTTCCCTTCTGTTTCCGGTTTCCTGAGGACTCTTTTAGTATTATTTTTAAATTTTGAATGTATGTTGGAATCTCAAATGCTATTTCTGCATGTATTGAGATGATCATGTGTTTTTCTTTTTTAGTTTGGTAATGAAGTGAATTAAATTGACATTCCAATATTAAAGCAGCCTTGAATCCCTTGTCTCTGGATACACCCCATTTGATGGTGAAGTATGGTCCTCTCTCTGATTTTGGATCCTCATTGCTAACACCTTGTTAGGGCTTATACACGTTCATGAAGGATAATTGGCCTGTAATTTTCCTTTCTTACAAATCTTGTAACTTTCGTCTGGTTTGGTATCAGGGTAATTCTGTCCTCATGGAGTTGATTGGAAAGTGTTTCTTTTCTGAAGCCATTTGTTTAGAGTCAGTGTTACTTTTTATTTAAATTTCAGTAGAATTCACCAGTTAAACCAGTTGGAACCAGAGGTTTTCCTTTATGGGAAGACTTTTAACCACAGTTTCCATTTCCTTAGTAAACGCCGGTTATTTACATTTTCTTGAGTGAGCTTTGGGTTTGTATCTATCAGAGTATTTGCCCGGTTCATTTAGGCTGTGAAGCTGTCGGTGTCAAGTTGCTCTAAGGTTCCCTCGTTTTCCCCCGTGCTGCTGGTGGGCTGTGTAGTGAGGTTCCTTCTCTCATTTCTGAATTGGCATTCGTGTCTTCTCTCTTCTGTTCTTAATCAGTTTGGCCAGAATTTGTCAATTTTCTGGATCTTTTCCAAGAATCTGCTTATATTTTTGATGATTTTTATCTACTGATTTTTCTACTATTACATTACTTCCTGATATTTACTGTTTCCTTCTGGTTGCTGTAGGTTTAATTTGTTCTTTTTCCAGTTTCTTAATCTGGAAGCTTTGATCGTTAAACTGTTCTTGTTTTCTGGTGCAAGCATTTGAAGCTATACATTTCCTTCTGAGCACTGCTTTACCTGCATCCCACAAATTGATACATTGTTGCTTTCAGTTTCATTCAGGTCCAAAAAGCTTCTGATTTGTCTTGTACTTTCTCCTTGGCAGTGAGCTCTAGAATTTTGCTTAATTTTTGAAATTACAGGTTTTTGAGACAATTTTGTTCATGATTTATAATTTACTCCTTTTGTGCTCAGGGGACATTGTCTGTATGATTCCAGTCCTTTAAATTTTATTTAGATTATTTAATGAGCCAGAAGAAAGTGTATCTTGGTAAACATTTCACATTGCTTTGTAAAGAAGTGAACATTCTGCTCTCAAATGTCAATTTGCACAATTTGTCGATAGCGTTTTCACATCTTTTTCATTTTTAGACACTTTCAGTATACTTACTCTCTCAGTTATTGAGAAAGTGCTATCAAATCCACCAGTATATTTAGGAATTCTGTACTTGTCCTTTCATGTATCAGTTTCTGCTTCGTGTAGTTGAAGCCCGAGGTTGTGCAGCACAATTAGGACTTGCGTGTCCTTCGCACCATTGTAACCCTGGCAGTAGTCCCTGCTCTGAAAGCTGCTTCATCTGCGATCAGCATGTCCACAATGAAATAGTCTCAGCAGAGAAGAAAGTGCTCAGACAGAGCCAAGTGGCAACTCAGACGGACGTGGGACAGTCACACGGACTGCGCTGGGGAAAAGTAGGGTCTGTGAGGTCACACACGGGCACAGTCCATTGATGAGCCATTCTGGATGGGCAGAAAACTATAAAAACTTAGGGTGGTGAACAGATTAGTGTGGGGTGTGGCGACTAAAGGGGTGCACCGGGAACTGTAGGTGAGGCCTGTCCTTGTCACCGTGTAATGGGGTGCATGGGGAACTGTGGGTGAGGCCTGTCCTTGTCACCGTGTAATGGGGTGCACGGGGAACTGTGGGCGGGGCCTGTCCTGTCACCGTGTAATGGGGTGCACGGGGAAGTGTGGGCGGGGCCTTCCTGTCACCGTGTAATGGGGTGCACGGGGAAGTGTGGGCGGGGCCTGTCCTGTCACCGTGTAATGGGGTGCACCAGGAAGTGTGGGCGGGGCCTGTCCTGTCACCGTGTAATGGGGTGCACGGGGAAGTGTGGGCGGGGCCTGTCCTGTCACCATGTAATGGGGTGCACGGGGAACTGTGGGCGGGGCCTGTGCCTGTCACCGTGTAATGGGGTGCACGGGGAACTGTGGGCGGGGCCTGTGCCTGTCACCGTGTAATGGGGTGCACGGGGAACTGTGGGCGGGGCCTGTGCCTGTCACCGTGTAATGGGGTGCACGGAGAACTGTGGGCGGGGCCTGTGCCTGTCACCGTGTAATGGGGTACACAGGGAACAATGGGTGAAGGCCCCCTTCTGGGTCATGACTGCATTTGTCTGTACAACACAAAGCATGACTCTTACTGCAAGTAAAATAAGTATAAATGTTTCTAAGAAGTGAAATCATGTGATGTAATGTGATGTATCCTTTCCTTTTGAGTGACCATTTTAAAGTGTCTTTTAAAGCTGCATCTTTAGTGTTTAGAGCCAATTGCTCCCAGTCAGTTCAGAATACCAGCAGTCACCCTGAGTCAGACTTCCCGTTGAAGGCAGCTCTCCCGGTGAGCTCTGGAATGGACTGGAATGGCTGCTGGTCCCTGGTCTGTGGCCTGAGCAGTGCTGGAGCTCCGGCCCTTACATTCTCCTGCTCAGCCCCGGTCAGGTGCACAGATCTGGGTGTTCCCAGATGTGCCTCATGTCTCGCAGCAGGTGGCAATTAGAGCAGAGCTGTCACCCCAGCTCTCAAGTCCTGTGACCCACGTGCCCACACTCAGAGCAGGACGCCAGTGTCTCCAGCATCCACTCAGTTGCCCTCTGCCCTCTCCCCGCCGTGCCCTCCGGTCTGCCCTGTCCTGCACCTGGGGGTTGGTTCTAAGGCACTTATGCTCCCTTCTGTGGGCTTCTGCAGCTCAGGATTCCCTTTGGGCATCCATGCTTGCATGTTGCGTTGGGTTCTGCTCTTTGCTGAATTTTACTCCTCTGTGAGTTTCTCACTCGACTGCCCAGGACACTGGGCTTTTTCAGCCTGGGGGACATTACAGCTGCCCCTGCTGCGATCATTTCTGCTCGTGTCTTGTGGGCCCTGCACGCCCTTCTGTACGTTTTCTCCAGGGAGGAGCAGGCATGAGTCCCAGGGTTGACAGGTGGGCGACAGGACACGGGAACCGTTGTCTCATGTGATGCCCACTTCACTGTCCCCCCAGCACTGGGCAAGAGGCCCTGTAGCTTGATGTTCTGTCAACACTTGGTATTCTTACGTGTTGTGCGTTTAGCCGTTTCTGAGGGTGTTATTGTTGGCGTCTTGTTAGGCTTTTCATTTACGTCTCCCTCCTGGGTTGACGTGGAGTGCGTTTCCACTGCCTTTTGGTCATTCTCATGTTCTTCTGCCTGCGGGTCACACATGTTCTTTTTCCCTTATGGTTATCGGGTTTTCTGCCCTGCTTGCTAAACCTTTAGTTCACTCCAAAGCATGAACAGTTTCTATGTTTCCTTCTTGGAGTTCGCTATTTGGTCTTTCATGTCAGGACTGTGAGCCATGTTTCAGTTTCTGTGTATGAGGAACTCGGGGCTGCTGGTTTCCTCGGGTGGGAACTCCGTGGGCCCAGCAGTGGGCACGCTCCATTTTCCTCCTGCAGGGCAGCCGTGCCTGTCTCCTGGGACCAGTGAGTGTCTATGCTCCTTCCAGACAGTCCTCTCCATCGGGCCCTGTCCTGGTCACCCGCTGTCTTGTCCCATCCGTGCTCCTCCTCCCACACTCTCCTCCCCGTCGGGCCCTGTCCTGGTCACCCGCTGTCCTGTCCCGTCCGTGCTCCTCCTCCCACACTCTCCTCCCCGTCGGGCCCTGTCCTGATCACCCTCTGTCCTGTCCCGTCCGTGGTCCTCCTCCCACACTCTCCTCCCCGTCGGGCCCTGTCCTGATCACCCGCTGTCCTGTCCCGTCCGTGGTCCTCCTCCCACACTCTCCTCCCCGTCGGGCCCTGTCCTGGTCACCCGCTGTCCTGTCCCGTCCGTGCTCCTCCTCCCACACTCTCCTCCCCGTCGGGCCCTGTCCTGGTCACCCGCTGTCCTGTCCCGTCCGTGCTCCTCCTCCCACACTCTCCTCTCCGTCGGGCCCTGTCCTGGTCACCCGCTGTCCTGTCCCATCCGTGTTCCTCCTCCCACACTCTCCTCCCCGTTGGGCCCTGTCCTGGTCACCCACTGTCCTGTCCCGTCCGTGCTCCTCCTCCCACACTCTCCTCTCCGTCGGGCCCTGTCCTGGTCACCCGCTGTCCTGTCCCATCCGTGTTCCTCCTCCCACACTCTCCTCTCCATCGGGCCCTGTCCTGGTCACCCACTGTCCTGTCCCATCCGTGCTCCTCCTCCCACACTCTCCTCCGTCAGGCTCTGTCCTATCCTGGTACAGATGGCCTTGAAATCTGATGTTGTGTCCTTCACATTTGCTCCCCCACCTCACAAGCCTTCATCTTTTTGTGTAGGTTTTAGAAGCAGCTTGTCAATTTCTCACCAAAAAATCCCCACTGATGTTTGCTGGGATAGCATTGGATCTATAGAGCATTTTGGGAACAATTGATATTTTAACCATATTGTGTCTTCAAATCAAGTGGGATGGTTTCAAATCCATTTATTTGGGTTTTCTTTCATTTCTCCCAGCAGTGTCTTGTTTTCTTTGTGAGTCCTTACATAAATTTTGTTAGATTTAAGTTAATTTTTATGCTCTCAGTAGATGGTGCTTTTAAAATGTTCATTTTCTCCTTGTTTGTTACTGTTATATTAAAACGTAATTCATTTTTGAATATTGTATTTTAACCTAGCAACCTTGCCGTATTCATTTACTAATTCTATTATAAATCTTTGGGTTTTCTATAAATCACATCATGTGATTTGCACATTATGACCATTTTGCCTCTTCCTTTCCAATCTTGTAAACTTCACCTCTTTTTCTTGCCTTACTGTACTGGTTGGGACTCTGGTTGGAGTCGATTCCTTTCCTTGTCCGTGGCCTCACGGAGGGAGCGTTCAGTATTCCACCACCAAGTGCGATGCTGGACGTAAGGTTTCTGTAGATAGCCCCGATGGGAAGGGTGCTGCTTTCTAGGATTAGTTTCAGGGTGTGTTTGTTTTTTCTAATCGTGCCCTTTAATATGTGTGTGTGTTGCTGAGAGATACTGGCCTGTCAACTTCCTTGTGACCATCACAGGCTTCAACATCCAGGTCACGTGTCCTCATAACAAGAGGTGGGAAATGTCTTCTTTATTCTTCAGAAGAGTCTGTAGAGGATTGATACCATGTCTTCCTTACATGTGTGGAAGAATTCACTCATGAAGCCTTCTGGGGCTGGAATTTTCTTGGTGCAAAAGTTTTTAAGGCATGGATTCAGTTTTCGAAGAAATACAGAATTGTTCAGATTTTGTATTCTTGTGTCAGTTTTGGTGAGATATGTTGATCAGTCCATTTCACCTAATCAGTCCATTTCATCTAAGTTGTCAAATTTTTGGTATAAAATTATTTGTAATATCCGCTTAGTTTTGCTGATGTTCTGCATCTGTAGTGATATTCCCTCATTTCTCACCTTGGTAATTTGTGTTTTCTTTGTTTTATTCTTGAAAAGTCTTTATATAGCTTTATCAATTTTTACAAATCTTTTCAAGTAATTGATATTTGCGTTTGTCGATTATTGAATATTTGCTTTATCATTTTATTTTTTTACATTTTTGAGATGGAAGCGTAGATAATTGATTTCAACCTCTTTTGTGGTATATGTATTTCAAGTTGTAAGTTTGTCTGTAGTTACAGCTTTAGCTGCATGCTGTGAATTTTAATGCGTGATATTTTCATTATTGTTGCATTCAGCTTATTTTCTAATTCCCATTGGCATTTATTCTTTCATTGTTGGGCGCAATTTAGACATATGTTGCCTAATTTCCAAACATTTGGAGATTTGCTGGTTACCCTTTGTTATAGATTTCTAATTCACCTTCAGTGTGGTTAGAGGAGATAGTCTGTGTGAGTTCAGTTCTTTGAAATCTTTGAAGACTTGCTTTATATTCTAGAATATGTGATTTTGCATTTGTTTAGAGCAGCATTCTGTGTGTATCAGTTAGGTCCAGTTGATCAGTTGTATTCACATTTTCCACGTTAACTAAGTTTTAGCTCTTTTCTCTTATTACTTGAGAGGTGGGTTAAAATCTGCAACTCTGTACATTTATTTTTGCTTTTAGTGTTGTCAATTTTGCCATGTAATTTTTTAATTACATACGTACAAATTTAGGATTTTTTGTATCTTCCAAATGCATCTTCCAAATGAATTATGGTATATTCTTCTTCATTTCTGGTAATTAGTTTCTTGGTTTAAAACCTTTGTTGGATGTTAACATAGGTCCACCAGTTTACCTTGGGTTAGTGTTTGCTCTATTGTTTTCTTTAATCAGCCTTACTATTCCTGATATCAGGAGGACATCTCTTGGTGTTTTGTTGTTGTTTCATCCTATTTGACCATGTTTAACTTTTAACTGGAATGTTCCTTTCATCTAAGGCAGCGGGTGCCCGGGCTGGGGGCACTGCTGAGGGGACAGGCCTCCTCTCGGGGTGGTGGAATTCTGCAAGGCCGCAGAGGTGATGGTGGCGCAGCCTGGGTGGCTAAAGGCCTTGAACCATCCCCCGTACAGTGGTCAGCTCTTCGTTGTGTGGATCCCACCGCAACTGTGACAGAGCCTTGTGGCCCCAAAGCCTGGACTCCTCGCCGTGGGGTCTGATGCTGCGGAGCCCGCATGCGTCTCTGCTGGGCACCTGCCTCCTGGCTGAGGTCCCCGAGCTGGGCAGCAGGAGCCCAGCTCAGCCTCCAGCCCCTCAACGCTGCTGAGCCTCTTCACCTTCTGCCCTCCACGGCCCTACCTTGACCTCTGACCCCTCGCAGCTGCTGACCCAATCCCACCCTCTGCCCCTCACAACTCCTGACCCAAACCCACCCTCTGTCCCCCACAACTCCTGACCCGACCCCATCCCGGACCCCCCTCTGCCAGGGTCTGGCTGCTTTTCTGCAGGCTCCCACAGCCTGGCCTTGAGCACATTCTGGTCACTTGAGAGGCCCTTGCCCTCCCATTTTCCACCCTGGTCTCCGTGGCTGCTTCCTCCCTGGCAGGGGCCCCACAGGGCTGGTGCTTTGATGGGCCTGACTCTACCCCTGCTCTTGGGTGGCGAGTCTGCCCCTTCTGCAGGGATTCTCCTGCCCACTCAGGAGTGGGAAGTCGGCGGGACTTTGCCTGGGGGAGCTGCCATGCGATGCTCCCTTCACAGACCCCTGCTACCGCCCACCCCTCAGGCCCCTCGGCCAGGCTTTTCCTGGGGCCAGCTCTGGCCTTTGGTGGGAGCTCTCCAGCTCCTTGTGCTGCTCTGTCCTCATCCCTCTGTAGTCACAGGCCTCAAAGACCCTGAGCGTGTGGCTCAGTCTGAGAGGGTCCGTGAAGGGCCGAGAAGGGCCCGGAGGCCAGGGAACCTGGGGCTTCCTCGGCTGCTCAGTGGAGATGGGTGCCCAGGCGGAGCTGCCCCTGGAGCAGGCACTGGTCATCCATGTACCCTGCCCCTTCGCCCCAGGACATCTCAGACTGGGGGGCACAGGTAGGCGACTTGTAGGACCAACCGTGTCTTAAAAACATCAGGGGCCTTTCAGTGTTTATTTACAGGATATGCTAGAGTTGTTGACTGTCCAAAGCAGCACGTTTGTCTGACTGAACAGTATGTGGTTTGTGGCCCCAGGATGCTGGCGACGGCTGCCATTCACGAGGAGACCACATGGTGGCCCTGACCCGCCACCCTCAGGGTGGCTGTGGGGTGATGCGTGCATCCCCTTTCCAGCTAGGGAGACTGAGGCTCAGGGGCCCCTGGGCCTGGCCTCCCATCCTCTCAGCTCTCTTCAGGCGAGGACATGGTTTACGCAGTGCGGCTCCTCTTAGGCTGCACAAAGATGCTGAAGGTCACATCCTGCCTTTCGTTTCTCATGGACAACTCTGTGCAGGCTTGGGGTGCTCAGTGGAGGCCGCGGGCCCCCGCGTTGCTCAGTGTCCCCGTCCTGCCCAAGCTCAGGGTGCTCGGTGGAGAACGGGGTGCCCCTGCGTTGCTGAGGGTCCCCTCCTGTCCGAATCTGTGTTGCAGGCCTGTGGCTGCCCGCTGTACTGGAAGGGGCCGCTGTTCTACAGCGCTGGGGGCGAGTGCACCGGCCACGTCTCCGTCCACAGGTTCATCGCCATGTGGAGGAAGTAAGTCCCCTTCCTGGGCAGCGGGCGGGTCTGGGGATGCCAAGGGCCTAGGGCTCCCTCCATGTGAATGTTCGTTTGTTGTGGGCTTTGCCGTCCTACCACCGCAGCAGCACAAGCAGGCGACTACGGACTGTCTGTGCAGAGCCCTGGGGCGCCTCACTTGTTTGCCCGGGCCATTGGGGCTGAGCCCACCCCCGAGCCGTCCACGTCCTGTCCTCACCCGCGGGCCCTGTGTCCTTTCAGGGTCCTGCAGAGCTGCCACGATGATGCCGCCAGGTTCACCCGTCTGCTCGTGAGCCCTGGGAGTGAGCACCTGGTGCAGGAGGACTTCGTCCCGTTTGTGCAGGTCCGTGCCGGGGGTGGGCAGAGGCCGCCTGCACAAGCGCTTTACTCACAGAACAGTCATTGCAGCGACTCCAGCACCATGTGGGTGTGACTTTACCTGCTGCACGAGACACAGGGCTCACAGGCACAACCTGCAGGCACTGCTTTCAGACGCTGCGAGCACCCGCGTTTCCAGAACATCCAGTCACACGAGTCCTCGGGAGGCTTGTGCGATTGGAATTCTCTGCAGAATGATTTTCTTCTTTCCGACTCAGTGGATCCTTACAGATGGAAGCTTGTCCAATGACACTGTGCTGCCCTTTCCTTAAACCTGCTGTGTGCTCTTTCAGCTCGCCTTCAGCTGGCTGCATGTCTGTGACTCACCTGTGCAGCTGAATGTGTGCTGCGTCCCGACCAGCACAGCGTCCTCAGGAGCTTGCGGGCGACGCCTGCCCACGTGCGCGAGCCCCCAGCCTTCTCCTCTCCCTCTGCACCCAGGACGTCGTGAACACACACCCGGGCCTGGCCTTCCTGAAGGACGCTCCGGAGTTCCACTCTCGGTACATCACCACCGTGAGTCACCTCCCAGGGGTGCGTGGCACAATTGTCGTCACCCTCGCGAGAGGTTCCCTTTCAGTCAGGCCAGGTTCAGAGCCTGTCAGTGTAAACAAAAATCCACGGTCCACGTGCTCCCAGCCTTACACAGCCTGTGTTTCTCATCCGCGAGAGAGCAGTCAGTCCAGCTTCATCGGTTCCTGTGGAATCGAGCAAGATGAAACTCAGCAGGCCCCCCAGAAAGGCCGGCTGTCCCAGTTCAGAGCTCAGCTACAGGCAGGTGCTGCTAAGGCTGTTTTCCGAAAGGCAAGCGTGTTGAGTGTGTCCTGAGCCCCCTCAGCAGGGAAGGACAAGCTTCGGGTTGCTCAGAGTGAGGACGTTTCCTTCGCTTTAGGTGAAAGCAGGCCATTTTGAGCATCACGTCCTAGGTGAGGGCAGGCCCCAGGGGTGCTGCCCCAGGACACAGTGTGGTCACTGGAGGTGCAGCCCTGCCCCTGGGAGGCGGGGTGTTCTAAGCGAAAGGACAGGCAGTGAATACCTGACACAGAACCACGAGTGGGAAGAGTTCCGGGGGAGCCAGACGCAGTTCAGGGCCCTCTGCGGTCACAGGAAGCAGATAGGAGCAAGACGACTGTGCCGCGTTGCTGAGAACGTGAATCCTCACTTCAGGCGAGTTCTTCTTAGTCCAGGATTTTCTTGGCAGCCCAGGATTTTCCAGTTTAGGGAATGTACACGGTGGGCCTCTGGAGGCAGCTGCGGTGTCCTCAGGGTCTCTCTCAAGCTGCTGCTGTGGTGACCTCGAGGGATTCCGTGGCTTTGAGATGGCCAGTCTGGTTTCTGGACCAGAGCAGAGGCCCGTCCTGGGGAGACGTCCATCTAGAGCTCGTGGGCATCCCCGAGGTGGTGTCCCCGTGGCTGACAGCTTTCATGCCCATTTGGCACAGCCCTGGAACCCTGTTCCCGCTTTAATAACAAGTAGCAGCTGATTGCAGAGAGATTAGGAAATCCTGAGAGTCAGATAAAAACTCCATCACACCAGCTCTCAGACAACCCCTGACAACAGGATACGTGGCCCAGAGATTTTTGCCAGATGCGTGAACATTTGTAAAGGACACACACGCAACGGCCTGTGGTAGATCACGGTGCTGGTTGTTTCACCGTCAGCGTTGTGTCCCCTCCCTCCAAAAGCCATCGTGGGGATAGATGACCTCCACGTGGGCCCTGACCGAGCGCCGCAGGTCTCAGCTCTTCTGGGTGGCCTCATCCTCGGTGCTGCACCCACATGGCTCTGGCATCCGGACTCAGGCAGGGCCCGGGAGCAGCCCGGAGCTGCCTCCTCCAGGACCCACTGGCCGGGTCGGAGGGGCTTGGGGAGAGAGGTTCCTGTGTGGCGTGGGCTTTCTTCAGTCCCCCGAGCACCTCCTCCGCGCTGGGTCCGGAGTCTCTATCCCGAGGTTCCTGGAGACTGGGAAACTTGGGTTCACGCGCGCACACATTTTTTGAGTGTGGACGGCTATTGTACTAGTTGATGCTGATGTTCTCGAAAACACGGGATGAGAATCTGTGGAGCTCTTTGCTTGGCAAGGACTCCAAGTCCAGGAGAGTCCCCAGAGCTGGTCGTGGCCGTGGGTTAGCTCAGTTGTCGGGCAGCGTGAGCCTTGCAGGCTGTCACGGTGGTAGATTTCCCATCGAAAGGATGAGCTGAGTGGTCAGGTAGAGCAGTCTCTGCACTGGGGGTCTGAGTACACATCCATGCTCTGTGCAGGGAGGACAGCCCGTCCCAGCATGGGGGGTGGGGGATGCCCAGAGGCCGTTTCCAGATACTGTCACGTTGCTGCTGTCCCACAGCCGCCCTGCCCTGGGACTTGCTGTTCACTGTTGGGCAGTCTCTGTGGGCGTTGGGAACAAGCCACTGTGCGGCCCGGAAGGTTGCCCCCAGCCTGCACCACCCCCCACCTGGGAGTGTGACGCCCCCTCCCGGGCTCACCCACAGTGCACGTTGAACTCCCGCGGACGGGGGTTGGGGGCCCATCCTCTCCATGACACCCCAGTCCCGCGTCTCCAGAAGCGGGACCTTCGGTCTGTCCCTGCCGATCCTCTGTCCCTACCGATTGTCCCTCGTGCTGGGACCCTCCCTGTTGGTTCCTGCAGCACAGGCACCCTCTGCTGGCAGGTCGGGTGCTCCGGGCTCACAGGGACTCCCGAGTCAGGCTCATGGCGGGGCCCAGGTTGTTTTCACTTGTGGGGAGCCCCAGGCCCCTGGGCTGCAAACTCTGCAGCCCCTCTCCTGTGTAGCCCCTCTGAGCAGCCCGGCTCTCCGTCCTGCAGGTCATTCAGCGGATCTTCTACACCGTGAACCGGTCCTGGTCGGGGAGGATCACGTGCACAGAGCTGAGGAAAAGCTCCTTCCTGCAGGTGTGCAGCCACCCAGCAGCCAGAACATTGGCTGAGCGCACACTGCGCTCTGGGCCCCACCTTTCCTGGACCCCGCACACCACGCTCCGGGCCCCACCCCTTCTGGACCCCCCATTCCCGGCCCGTGCAGGTTCTGAAACTAAGCAGGTCGAGGAGGGTGATGCTAGCCTGGGGACCCCAGCCCAAGGCTGTCTGCGCTCTTCCATGGTGCTCCACGCATCCCTGAGAGTTACGCGGTGTCAGGAGAGGTAGGAAGTATAAGGAGTAGATGCAGCCCCCACCTTGACCTTTACCCCTGAGGGTTTCTGGGGTGCAGACGCAGCCCTCACCCTGACCCTGACCCCTGAGGGTTCCTGGGGCGAAGACTCAGCCCCCAACCCTGACCCTGACGCCCGAGGGTTCCTGGGGCGCAGACACAGCTCCCACCCTGACGCCCGAGGATTCCTGGGGTGCAAACGCAGCCCTGACCCCTGAGGGTTCCTGGGGAGCAGATGCAGCCCCCACCCTGACCCCCGAGGGTTCCTGGGGCACAGACCTGACCCCCTGTGGGCGCCCACCATGGCCCCACATGCTCTGGGCCGTTGGTGCTTGCACGGTACCGATGGTACCTCAGGGAGACCAGGCTGTCCCCCAAAGCCTGTGTTCAGAGCCCCAGCTGCCACTCCCCGCTCAAGCCGCCGTGGTCACGGTGTCCTCCGGCAGAACGTGGCGCTGCTGGAGGAGGAAGCCGACATCAACCAGCTGACGGAGTTCTTTTCCTACGAGCACTTCTACGTCATCTACTGCAAGTTCTGGGAGCTGGACACAGACCACGACCTGTTCATAGACTCCAAGGACCTGGCGCGGCACAACGACCACGGTGAGCGCCACAGTGGGGCCACAGCCGGGCCCTGAGAGCCAGGGCCCTGCTGACCTCACAGAGCCCACACTTCAGGCCCAGACAGCCCACAAACCCTATGAATCCCAGTATCAGGGGCCCCAGAGACCCTACAGGCCCCACAGGCCCACAGAGCCAAGACCTGAGCCAGACGAGAGGCTGGATGCACAGGCCCCACAGACCCCACAGGACAGACCACGGAGCAGAGACGTGCAGCCCCCGGTGCTCTGGCCCATCCACCAGGCCTGACCTGTGCTGGTCCTGGCACTGGCTGTCAGGAGGGAGTGGGTGTCCACGGCCTCCACGGCTTCCCGGGCGTGGGGCAGCGGCTCTCAGGGCAGCCGGCCCATCTTCACCTGCCCCACGTTTCCTCGCCCATTGGCTCGGGGCTCCCCGCGGAGCTGTGGGCCCCCATTGCCATCAGGGACACAGCAAGTCCGCTGGGGTGAGCCCTGCCTCACCCACCCCAGGACCCCTCAACAGACATCTCCATCACTCCCGTCTGGGGTCCCATCACCCCCTTTGGGGTCTCCATCACCACTCACGGGTCTCTTGCTACTCTGAGGTCTCTATCACTCTCCTCTGGGGTGCCCATTGCCCCTGTCTGGGGTTCCTTCCCCACTTGGGGGTCCCAATGCCCTTTCTTGGGTCTCCATTACCCCTAGGGGGTCTCTTTTGCTGCTCTGGAGTACCCATCGCCCCTCTGGGTTCTCTTCCGCTGCTCTGAGGTCTCCCTCTGCCTCTGGGGTGCCCGTTACCCCTCTCTGGGGTCTCCATCGCCCCTCGGGGTTCTCTTCCGCTGCTCTGAGGTCTCCCTCTCCCTCTGGGGTGCCCGTCGCCCCTCTCTGGGGTCTCCATCGCCCCTCTGGGTTCTCTTCCGCTGCTCTGAGGTCTCCCTCTCCCTCTGGGGTGCCCGTCGCCCCTCTCTGGGGTCTCCATCGCCCCTCGGGGTTCTCTTCCGCTGCTCTGGGGTCTCCCTCTTCCTCTGGGGTACCCGTCGCCACTCTCTGGGGTCTCCATCGCCCCTCGGGGTTCTCTTCCGCTGCTCTGAGGTCTCCCTCTGCCTCTGGGGTGCCCGTCGCCACTCTCTGGGGTCTCCGCGCCCCGTCTACTCCTCCCCCATCCCAGCCCCATGGGGACTGAGCTAGTCACCAGGGTCTGCCTCTGGCCCCGGAGGCTCAGGGCTGCTCCTCTATTCTGAGCCTCTGCACGTGGAATCTGGGGCCAATGGAGGAGGGTCGTGAAGAGGTCCCAGAGGCCGGCATGCGTTTAGGGTAGGCCTTGATGGCAGAAGGCCGTCTCAGCAACCTTGCTCTTGAAACACGCAGCAGAGCGCGTCTTCCTCAGGCAGTTTTCACTACCACCCTTGAGACTGAGCGCTGCGAGTCTTCAGGAGCCCCCGACCCCCACTGGAGGGTGGGCCCCAGTTTCAGGGCGGTGAGAAGGAACCCGTGGTGGACACTGCAAAAGCAGACGGCCAGTGCCCACGTCACCCGTGAGAAGTCAGCTTCCTGGGGTGCAGGCTCTCTGTGAGCACTGCTGCGGGGTTGTGGTTCTCTACAGCTTCCTCCATCTCAAACAGTCCTCACAAGGAGGTTATATTTGTAGCCTTCACGCTGGGGAGGGTGCCAGGCAGCTGCAGGGAGCTCACGTCTGCTCTGGGGCCCAGCCCACTGCTCTGCTCTGCTCTGCACCGCCGTCCCGAGTGCAGACCCTGCAGCTCCGACAGTCACACACGGACTCAGACCACAGATGCACAGATGGTCACAGACCACGGACTCATGGACGGACTCATGACCACAGACACACGGATGGTCTCAGACAGCCACAGACAACGGCTGCATGAAGGGACTCACAGCCACAGACCACCGACACACAGATGGACTCACAGCCACACACCATGGATACACAGACCACAGATACACAGATGGTCACAGACCACAGACACATGGACGGACTTAGATGGCCACAGATGACAGACACACGGACAGACTCATGGCCACAGACCACAGATGCACGGGTGGTCTCAGATGGCCACAGACCATGGGTGCATGGATGGACTCATGGCAGCAGACCACAGACGCACAGATGGTCTCAGATGGCCCGACGATAGACGGCCTCGGGCCACAGACCACGGACGCACAGATGGTCACAGAAGCATGGACGGACTCGTGGCCCCTACAGACCACGGACACATGGAAGGTCTCAGACTACAGACTGTGGACGGCCTCAGATGCTGGATGGCTGTGGACAGCTGCGACCTGAACCTCTGTGTCCTCAGGAGGCCTCAGCCCCAGGCGGCCGCAGACAGACGGCCTGAGCTCCCTGAGGATGGGCTCCTGGGAACACATGGGGTGCATGGTGCTTCTGGCCCTGGACTCGACGCTCTGCCGGAGCTCTCGCCCCAGGAACAAAAGCTCAGTGAGGATGAGCTGAGCCCTGTGTGTTCCACGGGACAGAAACCGCCTTGGAGTTGCAGCCTTCCTCCTCCACCAGCTTCTGCGTTTCTGTGGCTGTGTCTGCGATATGATGACCCCGTGGTTTTCATGCGGTCTGGTCCAGCCTTGTGGGAATCATGCTTTCCACTCCCACCTTTTGATGGTGAAACTGTGAAGTGTGTTTGTTCCTGTCGCCTTGAGCAGCCTCGGAGGGTTTGGTGGTGGAGCTCCTCCTGGCGGAGGCATGAATTAGTTCTGCTTTTCACTTATTGCTGAGCCCACAGTCAGCACTTCTCTCCATGTTCACAGTTTTCAGGGTCAGAAGGAGCCCTGGCCTAGGTCTCAGGACGGAAAGGAGCTGCAGCACCGGGTGGGGCAGGCCGCGTGCAGGGAGGGGGTGGGCGGGCCCCAGGGTCTCGGCTACAGACACAGTTGTGTGCATCCACCCAGCTGAGGATGCGTGGCTGAGAAGAGGCTGTGTGGGGCCGAATGGGGGGTGCAGGGCCAAGTGGGGGAGCACAGTGCCAAGTGAGGGGCATGGCGCTGAGTGTGGACACCACCACTGACTGGATCATTTGTTTGCAGCCATCTCCACAAAGATGATCGACAGGATATTCTCGGGGGCGGTGACGCGGTGAGTCTCTGGTGCCAGCACTGTCCCCTTTCACACTCTCCCATCAGCCCTCGTGGGTCCCAGGCTAACACGCCTGAAGTGGCCAGTGCAGGTCCTGCTGGTGGAGCCTCTGCCGTGTGCAGGCAGCAGCCTGTGGCAGCTCACGTGGGGCCTGGTAGGACACGGGCTGGCCCGGGCTGCTGTCTCCAAACCTGCTCGCAGCAGGGGAGGGTCCTCAGTGCCCACTGTCTAGTCTCCCGCAGTTCAGAAGCAACGTGCGGGCCTGGCCATCTCCAGTGGGACCCAGTGTGCGAGAGACGAGGATGTGAAAGTGACTAAATGCTTCGTGTTTGGTGTCAACTGCAGCACTGGCTGACGTTTCCTGTTTTCCTTCGTTCTGGCCCCGAATCTCAGAGGTAAACGTGTACAGAAAGAGGGAAAACTGAGCTATGCAGATTTTGTCTGGTTTTTGATCTCCGAAGAAGACAAGAAAACGCCAACCAGGTAGGTGTTGATTGTTTCACAGAGGATCACACGGCACAAAACTTTAGCAGCACGTGCAACAGCAGTGGCTTCCCCCAGTGCCAGCAGATACCGGGGTGGGGTACCCACCGTGACAGCCATGGGGACAGCCATGCTAGTTGTGTTGGTGACAGTTGTGGTTGCATGTTCGTCTGCCACACATGTTCCCGTGTGCTCTGTGCTGACCCATGACCTGATGCAGCCCTTTGCCCGATGTTCCCACTGAGCCAGTCCTCATTTTGCTGCATGGATGGGTTGGCAAGGCCTGTTGTATACTCACGTGTGTGCACGTGCTCCTGCATGCTCAGGGATGGTCAGTGCTTCCTGGGTTAGCACTGCAGCAGCACGTGTGGGTTCTGTACAGATGTGTGCATGTGGCTATGTGTGTACTCCCGTGTGGTGGGTGTGCTCCCGTGTGGTGCATGTGCTTCTGTGTGGTGTGTGTGCTCCCGTGTGGTGCGTGTGCTCCCATGTGGTGTGTGTGCTTCTGTGTGGTGTGTGCTCCCGTGTGGTACATGTGCTCCCATGTGGTGTGTGTGCACCTGTGTGGTGTGTATGAAGCCGTGCATGTGCTCCTGTGTGGTATGTGTGCTCCCATGTGCGTGTGCTCCTGTGTGGTACATGTGCTGCTGTGTGGTACGTGTTCCCGTGTAGTGTTTGTGCTTCTGTGTGGTGCATGTGCTCCCGTGTGCTGCTGTGCACATCTGTGTCCCCCTGCGCCTCACGGCCCGGTCCCACCACAGCATCGAGTACTGGTTCCGCTGCATGGACCTGGACGGTGACGGGACGCTGTCCATGTACGAGCTCGAGTTCTTCTACGAGGAGCAGAGCCGCCGGCTGGACAGCATGGCCATCGAGGCGCTGCCCTTTGAGGACTGCCTCTGCCAGATGCTGGACCTGGTCAGGCCCCAGAGCGAAGGTGTGGCTGCGGCAGGGTGGGGACGGAGACACGGGGTGGGCGCGACAGTGAGGGCGCACACGACGCGTGAGGGCGCACAGCTTCCTCACAGGCCTTGCTCATCCACGAACCGTTGTCCCCATGTCGTGTGCACTGCCCTCGTCGGGCTGGTTTTGTCAGGAGACAGAGAATTGGGAGTTTTCAAATACGTTATCGTAAACACTCATGATGTGGTCCTCTAAAAGTGCCAACCAGTCACGACTCATCTTTGAAGTGTTTATTTTCCTGCAGGGAAGATCACTCTCCAGGACCTAAAGAAATGTAAACAAGCAAATGTGTTTTTCGATACATTTTTCAACATCGAGAAGTACCTCGACCACGAGCAGAAAGAGCAGATGTCCCTGCTGCGCATGAGTGTCCCCGGCCGCGTGGGCCTGTCCTCAGCTGGCCTCATGCCCTCCCGGCCCTGCCCCCAGGGCTGAGCGTCCCTCCTGCTCCACCCTCCCCATTCCCCGGGGCTGACGTGTGTGTTTCTCACCCAGGAGGGCGACGGCGACCGGCCCGAGCTCTCCAACTGGGAGAAGTACGCTGCCAAGGAGTACGACATCCTCGTGGCCGAGGAGGCCGCCGGAGACTCCTGGGACGACGGGTGAGGTGGAGGGGCCTCCTCGGGACGTGGGGCAGGGGGCTGGCGGGGGCCCATTGGTGCAGGCTGGGACCTGGGGAGAGAGACTCACCAGGCAGAGCCCTGGGCGTCCCGCGTTTCGTCGGGTCCACACGCGTTCAGGTTTCCGTCCTCGTCACTTCGACTGGAACCGCAGGGTGTGGCCACGACGACACTCAGCTCAGCCAGGCCCTGCCTGGCCACTCCCGAGGGGTCCCTGCCTCGGGGGCTGCCCACACGGACCTGGAAGCTTCTGGGACAGACCTGACCCCGTGTGTCTAGGCGTGTGTGCACATGTGCGTGTGCACGTGGGGTGTGCGTGTGCATGTGTGTGTATCTGCATTCCCAGGTGGGCTCTCCTTTCACCAGCCCCAGCTCCGGGAACTCCTCTGGGTATTGTGGGGGCCTCGGCTCCTCTCCACGTGTTGTGCTCCCTGTTTCAGCTCCGTTCGTTCTCAATCTTCAAGGCTTTTCTCTTGCGGACAGGGATGCCCAGCTGAGGGTGGGTGTGTTTCCAATCTGCAGAGTGAGTCAGGAGCGTGGCTCGTTTCCAGGGACGCCGAGTCCCCTGAGCAGGGTACAGGGTTGGCCCTGCCAGAAGAGAGGTTTTGTGGGGGCCGTGCACCCACCTGCCGGGGGGGCACTGGCCTCAAGGGTGACTGGGCTTTCTGGAGGGAACTGACGAGGGCCGTGCTCCTGAGCCCAAGTCACAGCCTTAGGCCAATGTCAAGGCTTTTTAAACCTTTTTGACTGAACTTGCAGCATCAGGTTCACGGTGGCCCCTGGCTGGGTACCGGAAGACCGAGCATGGTCGAGGGTGACTTTCCACCCGAGAGCTGCTCACCAGGGCCCCAGGAACGCCCACAGGGCTCGAGGGTGATTGGGGAGCCAAGCCACTGTCTGCCTCCTCCTCCCAACACCCTATCCTGCCCCCCCGTCTCTGGCCGTCTATATGCATGTTCATCCGGCCATACTGCTGTGGCCGTCCACCTGTACAGCGTCTTTGCAGCATGTCCATCCAGCTGGCTGGCTGTGTGGTGTGTCCTGAGGCTCTGACGCAGCAGCTTGTGTCCTCAGGAGGGAGACGGCGTGGGATCTGGGGGAGGGCAGAGCAGGCCCCACATGGGGCAAGGGTCCCGGTGCTGGAAACGAGGGCTGGAGAGCCCACCACAGGCCCGGGGCCTGGTGAGTTCCATGTTGGGTTTAGCTGCAGCCTAGGCTTGTGGATGGTGCTGGATAGCTGGCACGGCAGGCGGGGGAGCAGGGAGGCCCAAATGCGGCATAGTTGCCAGCAGCACCTGCCTTTTTACAACAGGAACACGGCAGGCAAGCACCACCGTCTCGCAGGGCCTCACACCCACACTTCTGCCTCCAGGACCTGGGAGAAGCTGCTTCCTAGCCCAGGGTGGAGGTCACCGTGTTTTCAGGCATGAGAATAGACCCCTGTAGTCGGGTGCCGGCTCCTGAGCCAGGGCCTCTGACAGGCAGAACCTCGGGGACACCAGGGTCCCCTGTGATCTCCACCCCATACACCCATCCCGGGCTGGGGTCCTTCAGACCAGGGCCAGCCCCAGGCTCTCATGAGACATCACCCTGGAGAGCAAAGACGGGGCCTCCAAGTCACGGACAGCAGGTGTCCTTGGGGGAGGTCTGCGCTGGGAAGGTCAGCTCCGCCGGCAGAGAGCAGATGGTGAGGGGCCCGTCAACATGGACAGCATGGGGGGCTTTCTACCCAGACAGCACGGGGGTCCACAGAAAGCATTCAGCACAGGGACACATCTACACGGATGGCACGAGGACCGTCTACATGGACGGCACGGGGGTCCACAGAAAGCATTCGGCACGGGGACACATCTACACGGATGGCATGGGGGCCCGTATACATGGGGATTGGTGGGGTTCAAGGGCTGTCGAGTCACGCAGCCCTCGCCAGCCACCTCTGGGGGTGTCCACATGGGACCCCAAGCTGGCACCAGTGGTGCTTCCTGCTCAGGGGAGTTTTAGACACTCCCTCACAAGGTTTGTAAAGGGCTCAGGGGCTCGTCTACAGCAGCCGTGCCCCCACCCAGGCCCCGGTGCCTGCTCACACTGCCTGCCCTGTGGTTCTTCTCCTGAACGTCAGAGAAATCCACCCTGCAGTCTGTGGCTCATCATCCAGCTGCTCGCCCCGCAGTGCCCAGAAGTTCTCACGGGCCCCATGTGAGGTTTCCACATTCCCGACAGCACTCCGTGGTCAGGGTTGGCTTGTTTCCTAGATCTCAGTCATTTTTGTAACAAGTGTGCAGTGGCATCTCACGGTGGCTTGACTCGTCCATGTGCCTGTTTACCAGCCTTGTGTCCTGTGGGAAGTGCCCATCCACGTCTCAGGCTCATTTGGGGTGGTTTATTTTCCTGTTACTGTTTTAAGGGTTGTTTATATCTTGAGGATACAAGTCCTTTCTCGGACACGTAATTTGTTAATGTTTTCTCCAAATTGTGGCAAGTCTTTTCATCTTCTCTAACATTTTCAAAAAAGAGATGTTTATCACTTTTTTTTTTACCCTTTACTTTGCCTAATGAAAAGCCACAGACATTTTACTAGAAGTTGTGTTTCAGAGTGTACATTCATGTCCACGATCTGTTTGAGGAAGTGCTTCTGTGAGATGTGGGTGGAGGTTCATTTTGTTGCCTGGATGTCCAGGTGTCCCAGCGCCCTTGTTTGAAAAAGGTGTCTTTTCCTTGTGGCAGCTTGATTGGAGTCAGTGCACTATACACAGGTGCCATCATTTCTGATGTTCACACTGCTGCAGCGAAGCTTGTCCACTGCCCTTGGTTCCTGGGGTTCCGTACGAGGTGGTGGAGTCCACGTGCCGAGGTTTTCTCAGAAATTCCCGAGTCTGGTTGAGGACAGCCTGGCTGTGCGGGTCCCAAGTCTGGTTCAGGAGGGCCCGGCTGTGCCCCCCGAGTCTGGGTTGAGGAGGCCCAGCTGTGCCCCCTGAGTCCGGTTAGGGAGGGCCCAGCTGCGTGGGTTCTTTTCCTGTGATGTCCTCGTCTGTACCTGAGCCCAGGGTAATGCCAGCTGTGGACACGTCCGGAAGGAGTTCGTGTAGAAGTGATGCTTCTTCCTGAAACGTTTGGTAAATTCACCAGTAATGCCGCCTAGGTAGGGAGGGTTTTTAGCTTCAGTGAATTATAATTGGTGTGCAATGAAATGCAAATATTTAACACATGCACACACAGGCACCCAAGAAAAACCACCTCCACAAACAGGAAAACAAACCTGTCCACCACCCCACAAGTCTGCTTCTCTGACAGTGGAAAATTAGTTTGCATTTTCTAGAATTGCATGTGTTTGGTAGGATTTCCCAGGGAGGCCACCTGAGTGGGTTTTTGACTCCACATTCGGAGGCTTCGGCAGATTTGGGCAGCCCGGGTCACTCCTTCCTCTGGAGGGAGCTTTGCTTTCTGTCCCTCCTGACTGCCACGTTCCCAGGGGGGGCAGCTGCAGCCACGTGGCGGGAGGTTCGCCGCCTGCGATCGGACCCCAGAGTCCACCGGGCCCGGTTCCGTTGCTCCCTCCCCTTCCCGGCTGGGAAGCCAGTGCTCGCCCTTGTCCTCGTTTGGGTGCCGCCTGGTGCTGGTCCGCAGGGCGCCTGCGGTGGGAGGATGTGCTTTGGGGACGAGGATGGTGCGTGGCTGTGGGTTTACGCTCCGGTCCTTCAGAGAGACGCCCGGGGTGGTGGCAAAGGACAGAGAAGGGGCAGGAGCGGGCGACGGCCATCCCACTGAGTGCCGGCCGCACGTGGTGCTTCTCTCTCCACCGGGCAGAGGGTGGAACCAACCCCCAGCTGCCCGGGGTCCTGGAGATAAAGCCTCACCTCGTCCCTGAACACTCAGTACCCTCGTCCTGCCGACGGCCCCCATGTGGCCCTGCTCCCCCAGGGGTTGTCTGCGCCCATGTCCAGGCCTGCCTACCACTGGAGGAGACAGGCACAGAGGAGAAGCCACACAGCAGCCAACAGACTTGAGAGCAGTTTCCGTTACTTTCCAGGACACCTGGGCATCGTTTGCTTCTAGGGTAGGACGTCAGCAAGTGCGCGATGGGTCCCCAGAATTTTAACAAAAGGGCACGTGAGCTCTCGCTGTGACCTTCTGTCCCAGTCGTGGCGGTGCCTCACAGTAGCTCGTCTTCTGAGTGACCAGAGGGGTCTGCTTGGGTCGACACTGTCCCGCGTGTGCCGTCGGCCATCTGTGCATGCGGTACTCTCCTCCCTGCTCAGCCTCACATGGATGACTGTGGGGTTTTACGACACCCAACTAGGAAGGTGCACTGGCCTTGTCCCCGTGTCGCAGGAAGATGCAGTGTGCTCGGCCTCACCCACCACTGGAGAGGTTTGCTCTAGGTGGCATGGCTGGGACAGAAGCAAACGGGCTTTGCAGAAGAGCAGCCAGAGTCCTTTCATCCTGAATCCCGACTGGGGTGGGTCCTGGGTTTCTCCTGAGAGGTCAGGGTTATCTGAGGGAGACGCCTCCTCAGCCGGGTTGGTGCGTGAGCTGCAGAGCCCCCCCAGGACGTGGCCTCCGGGTGCCCACAGCGCTGGGCCCTCCCTCCTGTACACGCTCCTGACCTGAGGTACCTGGGAGCTGCCCATGCGTTTCAGGTTCCCGAGTGCACCTTACCCCGGGGTTTTCGGGTTCCCGCGTGCACCTTACCCTGAGGGTTTCGGGTTCCCAAGTGCACCTTACCCTGGGGGTTTCGGGTTCATGAGTGCGTCTTGCTCGGGGGTCTCGGGTCCACGAGTGTGTCTTGCTCGGGCGGAGTTTTCTGTGCTCAGAGCTTGCACCCGACTTCACTCCAGCTGTTGGGGAGATGATGATGCTCACTGAGAGGCTGCGCTGGGGCGGAGCTTTCCAGACACTCCTCAGCCCCGGCCGGCCCCTGGCAACCCCTCATGTGGCCACTCTCCTTACAGGTTCGAGGCCGAGCTCAGCCCTGTGGACGCCAAGCTGAGCGGGCGGCATCTGCAGCTGGACCCACGGCCGTTCCTGGAGGCTCCATCTGCCCTGGGTGCTGTTGACTTGTTCGACTACGAGTGCGAGGATGAGCTGCAGCTGCTGTGAGGCCGTGTGCAGACAGCAAGGCCTTGTAAAGACTATATTTAGTCACTGCGTTTGTGAGTGGGAACCATGTTTGTATGGAATGATAAATTTTTATTATTTATTCACCTCGGGAGCTGGTCAGGGCCGTTCATTGATGGTGGATGTCTGTGCTCTGAGACCCCCAGTCTGGGCGGCCACTTCCTCAGAGATGTGCTGGGCCCAGGACCCCGAGGGGCTGCAGCCTGCAGTGCTGCCCTCTTGCCTGAGTGTGGCTGCTTCCCCCACAGGGAGCCGGCAGCTGCCTCCCGGGCCGTGCTGAGCCCAGTCGCTCCCAGTGCTGAGCCCCACCCCTCAGAGCACTCTGCCCCAAGCCTCCCAGGCCCTGGGGGTGTTGGCGCTTTCATGCTCGAAAGGGGGCACAGGGTGTCCTCACCACAGTTCATTGCAGTGTTTTACGTAAACGTGCAAAAACACATAATTGAAACATGCTTTATGAGATCACATCTGAAGCTCTTACATGGGCTGCTGGGTCTCCTGGGAGCAAGGAGCACGT
This sequence comes from Choloepus didactylus, assembly GCF_015220235.1. Classification (NCBI taxonomy): domain Eukaryota; kingdom Metazoa; phylum Chordata; class Mammalia; order Pilosa; family Megalonychidae; genus Choloepus; species Choloepus didactylus. The sequence continues at coordinate 54,687 of NC_051316.1, read as the reverse complement.
GCTCGGTGACAGGCCGACATGGGCAAGTCACAGGATGTGGGGCAGCCACGGTTACAGTGAAGGGGCTCAGAGCAGACGCCATAGGGCGCCTGGACCCACAAGGATGGATGGACAGACAGGAGAGGGATGAGCCAGCGTCTACCTGGTGGTGACACGACAGGGGCACACGTGCCTGGACCCCTCGTCACCAGCCACTTCCCGAATCATCAGTGCTGACACTGCAACCTCCCTGCCTCGTGGCCTCTACATGTTGTGATACTCACACCGGGCCCGGGGAGCTGCCCAGGCAAGGGGCAGCAACTCAGCAAGTTTGCACCTGGACACGCAGCATCAGGTACCCCAGGAGCTGCCGGGCACTCAGCTGTCTGCTCAGCATGCCACATGGAGGGTGGACACGGGGTCGGGGAGGGTGGACACGGGGGCAGGGCAGTGGACAGGACCCGGAGCCTCAGGTCCAAGACCTCGAGGGAGCCCAGTATGCGTCCAGGCACCTGGGCCCCCACAGTGGAGGGAGCCGTCTGCAGGTTGCAGGCTCAGTGCTGGTGCATCACCACATCCCCCACCCCTGGGGCCACTCCCCACCGAGGTCTCTCCCTTGTTGGGGGTAAAAGCAGAGGAAACACACTTCTGGTGAAGCAGCCGCTCCATCGCGGGGTTTCCGAGGCCCAGCACGGGCACCTCTGGACGCGGCTGAGACTGGGCCCCAAGAGCCCACAGCCCAGGACACACGGGCCACATGCCCTCGAGGGCCGGGCCCGGCCCCGTCCCCTCCAGGAGCTCAGCCCCGAGCGTGGGGAGCATCTCCACCATCCACAGTGCGTGCGCCCTGAGCGTGGGGAGCATCACCATCCACAGTGCGTGCGCCTCGAGCGTGGGGAGCATCTCCACCATGCACAGTGCGTGCGCCCCGAGCGTGGGGAGCATCTCCACCATGCACAGTGCTTGCGCCCCGAGCGTGGGGAGCATCTCCACCATGCACAGTGCGTGCGCCCCGAGCGTGGGGAGCATCTCCACCATGCACAGTGCGTGCGCCCCGCCCGCCCGCCCCCATGGGAGTTGCCCCCCCATGCTCGTGTCTATGCCCCGCACCGTGCTCTGGACCCGTCCGCACACGTGAACACACAGATGCCCTGGCTGACTCACCCTGCATCAGCGGAAGGACCCACTTTGCTGCACACTCGCCGTCTGTCTCCCCTGTCCCTGGGCAGCTCACGGACCAGGGCGCAGGACCCGCTTCCCTGGAAACCTCAGGGGCCCCAAGCTCAGCCTCCTCCCTGGACCAGTCCATCCCCAACCCCACCCCAGCTTACACCTGCATCTGGGAAGCCCCGTGTCCTGTGCAGGGTCCCCCACAGGCCCACACACACTTTCCATGTCCCTGGGGTGGTGGGCAGCCCCCCAGAGAGAGCACACGTGCAGTGGGGCCCCCAGGTCCTGCCCAGGGCTCCGCTGCCCCCGAGGCCCTCCCAGGACCTCACCTGCTGGCCCTTCACCACCTGGGCCCTGGCAGACCCCTGGGAAGACACATCTCCGTCTGCTGAACCCCTAACCCACAAACGGACTCTATTTAAAAGAGGGTCTCAGAAGACGTTCCTAGTTAAGATGAGGCCAAACTGGCTCAGGGTGCACCCTAAATCCTCTATGATGGTGTGTGTTAAAGGAAGAGAGGACTGGGGTGGGGAGGGGAGGGGTGGGGAGGGGTGGACCCCAACGGGGGGGATGAAAAAAGGGACACAGAGGAGAGATGCGGGGGAGGGGACTGCGTGAAGCCACAGCAGAGATGGGACAGCCACAGGCAGCGGCTCCCCGGGGCCCCCAGGGCTGGGAGAGGCCGGGCGGACCCTCCCTCAGCCCCCCTCCCCTGGGGAACAACCCCGCTGATGTCACACACCTGGCCCCAGAAGAGCGGGAGAACAGATTCTGTTTTGAGACACCCAGTTTGGGTGACTTGTGACAGAAGACCCCAGAAAACTCACACAGGCCCCCAAAGTGCAAACCTGAGATGGAAACGTGTCCAGCAGTGGAAAACGCCAGCTACAGCTCAGCCGGATGCAGCCCCCAGGGCTGGAGTGAGGGGCAGGTCACCCTCAGCCACCCCTTGCTGGAGGCAAAGCTTTGGGGCACGTGTCCACCCCACGACAGACCAGCCCAGAACGAGCCCCGAGGCAGCCCAGGGCCGGTGTCGGGGGTGCCTGGGCCCCCAGCTCCCCGCAGGCCAAGGAGGAGCCACTCCACTGAGCCCCGGCCCCAGACACAGCCGGCAGCCCCCGTGGTACCTGGATCCCACATGGGATGGTGGAGGCCCCACAGGCTCACGGAGCTGCCGCCACCCTTTACCTGCGGAGGACCGGCCGGCACCTCACTTACTCCTCTCGTTTCTCCATGAGGGAAAGGGGGGTCTAGAGAGATGAGGGAACATGGGGACCTCCGAGCTGCAGGCCTAGCTGCCAACGTCCCCTGACCCAACCCACAGCATGGATGGCCCGGGCCTGGGTACTTGCAGCAGCTCAGGGAGACGGAGCCAGAGACACATGGGGCTGAGGGCTTCCCCGAGACCCAGCAGCTGAGGTCTGAGGGCGGAGACCACAGGTGGGGAGGGGAGTGCCTGGGACACTGGGCGAGGGGAGCAGGCGGGACCCCAAGGGACAAGGAGAGACCCTGGGGATGGGGTGACCCTACTGGAATGGACCCCGGGGTGAAAGATCATGGGGCTTGGAGCCTGTAGGATGAAAGGTCATGGGATTCAGTAGCTTGGGGTGAAAGGTCAGGGCCCAGGGCCTGTGGTGTAAGGATTGGGGCTCAGTGCCCATGGAGTAAAAGGTCAGGTGCTTTGTGTCCATGGGGTGTAAGGTCAGAGGTTTGGTGCCTTGAGGTGAAAGGTCAGAGTCCAGTGCCCATGGGGTGAAAGGAAGGGGGGTTCACTGCCTGTGAGTTGAAGGGGTAGGAGCTTGCTGCCCCTAGGGTGGGAGGTCAGGGCTGTGGGCCCCCTGCTCACCTGCCACAGCACAGGAGCAGGGAGGCCACATTGCACAGTGGGTCAGTCTGCCTTGTCCTGGCCATGGTTTCCTTGATGATGTCTCCAAAATTGTGGTAACACTTTCGTTGAAACACAGCGAGATGTGTCAGCACACTGTTGTCAACACTGAGAAGTGACGACTCCAAGTCCATCCCTAACCCTAACCCAGCACCATCATCTTCGCTTGAGATCATCCCAGCCGGTGTGTGCTCAGAGACAAACTAGGGTTGGGGGACAGCTGGGGCGTGGGCCCCCAGGTTGGGGGGCTTGGCTCTGGGCTACCAGGTCTGTGTGCCAACAGCCCCTGGGGACATGCTGGGGGCGTGAGACCACCTCCTCGTGGACAGGCTGGCTTTACCTGCAACACAACTGAGCCGGGACCCCCGTGTCCACCCCCTCAAGTCGGGAGGACCCTGCCTCCACGGGGCGCACCTGGCAGCAATTATGGATGAGGCTTGGGCCACCCTGCACTGAAACACTCCCACGGTGGGAAAGGCCTATCTGCGCAGTCTCCAGCCAAGGCCAGGCAGCTTCTCAGAAGCAAGAAGACGTCCAGACACTGGCTCCAGGGCTCAGGCCCTGAGCATTGCCCTGTGGAGGTAACTGCCACAGGAGGGCCCAGCCCAGCCCACAGGGGTCAACACAGAGACAGGGGGCCCAGCCCAGTCCACGGGGGCTGGCAGAGAGACCGGGGGCTTCCCCTGACACCCACACCAAAGAATATCAGGTGGGTCTCAGGCTGATACAAGAGAACAGCCTTCACAAAAATAAAAGCTCAAAATTAAAAAGCAGCCTTAACAGTGCTACAAAACATTGCTGGAAGACATCAAAGACCTAAATAAATGGAAGGATGTTCCACATTTGTGGATTGAAAGACTAAATATTGCTAATATGTCAATTCTACCCAGGGCAATTTACAGATTCAGTGCAATCCCATTCAAAATTCCAACCTTTGCAGAAATGGAAAAACCATTTATCAAATTTATATGGAAGGGTAAGGGGCTCCAAAGAGCAAAAACACCTTCAAAAAGAATGAAGTCTGAGGACTCACACTTCCTGATCTTGAAATTTATTACAAAGCCACAGTAATCAAAGCAGCATGGCACTGGGTCAAGGACACATGTAGACCAGTAGAATTGAATTGAGGGCTCAGAAATCAACCCTCACATTTATGGCCAACTGGTTTTTGACAAGGTGGCAAAGACCACTCAACTGGGAAAGAATAGTCTCTCAACAAATGGTGCTGAGAAAACCTGATTTCCATTTGTGGAAAAAAAAGAAGGAACCCTACCTTACACTATACACAGAAATCAACTCAAAATAGACCAAAGACCTAATAAGAACCAGAACATAAAACTCCTAGAAGAAAACATAGGGAAGCATCTGCAGGAGCTTGTGTTAGGCAATGGTTTCTTAAACTTTGCATCCAAAGCACAAGCAATAAAAGAATAAAGGATAAATGGGAGCTCATCAAAATTAAAAACTTCTGTGCCTCAGAGGACTTTGTCATGAAAGTAAAACAACCACCTACACAATGAGAGGAAATATTTAGAAACCACATATCTGATAAAGGATTACTATCCAGAATATATACGAAATCCTCCAACTGAACAACAAAAAGATAAACAATCCAATTAAAAATTGGGAAAGAGACTTTAATAGACATTTCTCCAAAGAAGACATACAAATGGCCAATTAGCATATGAAAAGATGCTCAACATCATTAGCCATTAGGGAAATGCAAATCAAAACCACAATGAGGTACCATTTCACAGCCACTAGAATGGCTGCTATTTAAAAAAAAAAAAATAGAAACTAGGTGTTGGAGAGGATGTAGAGAAATAGGAACACTCATTCATTGCTTATGGTAATGTGAAATGGTGCAGCTGCTGTGGAAGACAGTTGGGAAGTACCTCAGAAAGTTAGGTATAGAATTACCATGGGACCCAGCAATCCCACTTCTATGTACATACCCAAAAGAATTGTACAGGGCCTCCGATATTTGCACACCAATGTTCAGAGTGGAATTATTCACTATTGCCAAAAGATGGAAGCAACCCAAGTGTCCATCAACCGGTGACTGGAGAAACAAAATGTGGTAACATTCATTGGAATATTATTCAGCCATAAAAAGGAAGTTGTGATTCATGCAACGAAATGGATGGAAGTTGAGGAAATGTTGAGTGAAATAAGCCAGACACAAAAGGAAAAATACTATACGATCTCACTGATATGAAATAATTAGAATAAGCAAACTCATCAAGTCAGAATCTAGAATACAGGTTACCAGGGGATGCGGTGGGGATGGGGAGTAGGGAGTTCAAGCTTAAATTGTAGTTTCTATGTGGGGTGATGGAAAAGTTTTGGTAATGGCTGGTGGTGATGGTAGCACAACATTGTGAATGTAATTAACAGCACTGAAGTACATATTTGAATGTGGTTAAAAGGGGAAATCTTAGATTGTATATATGATAACAGAATAAAAATTTAAAAATAAAATCCATGGAACTTCTGTACATAGATAGTGAACCCTAAATTGAACCACGGACTGCAGTTAATAGTACAAGGATAAAAATGTTTTCATTGTAACAAGTGTTCCACACAAACGCAAGGTGTTAATAGTAGGGTGGTATATTGGAATCCTGTATTTTATGCAGGACTGTTGTGAAAACCCACAAATTCTCTGATAAAAATAAATGAATGGAAACCACCACCACCACCCCCAAAAAAAGCATTCTAGGGAAAGTATTTGCAACAAATGACAACAAAAGACCCAATGTTAATAAAACTAAATAGATTGAAATCATACAAAATATCTTTTCAGATTATAATGGAATAAAATTAGAAATCAGTAGCAGAAGGAAAACTGGAAACTTTAAAAATGTTTGGAAATTAAACAACACACTATGAAACCACCAATGGATCAAAGAAATCATGAGGGAAACTGGGAAGCATCAACTGAGACAATTGAAAAAGAGAACATAACATACCGAAACTTACAGGATGTGGCTAAGGTAGTGCTCAGAGGGAAATTATTAGCTCTAAATATCTATATTAAAAAAAGAAGAAAGATCACAAACCAGTAACAGTTTCACACTGAAGAAACTAGAACAAGAAGAGCAAACTAAACCCAAAGTTAGTAGAAACAAGGAAAGATTAAATATTAGAAAAGATTCTATTATTTCTCATCTATCGCCACAAAACCAAAAGCTGTTTTGTTTTGTTTTTTTAAAAAAAAGATCAATAAAATCAACTGATGTTTAGCCAGAATGACAAAAAAAGAGAGGACACAAATAAGAAAAATCAGAAATGAAAGTATGGCTATTACTACCAGCCTTACAGAAATAACGATTATAAAAGCATACTTTGTACAGTTATATGCCAACAAATTAGAAAAACTAGATAAAATGAACAAATTTCTAGAAACATGGAAATTATAATCTGACACAAGAACAATTAGGAAATCTCAATAGATCTATTGACTCAGTCATCAAAAACTTCCCAACAAAGAAAATCCAGGACCAGATAGTTTCACTGCTGAATTCTACCAACCATTTAAAGGTTTACATCAGTCCTTCTCACACTCTTCCAAAAGATAGGAAAAGAGGAATTGCTTCCTAACTTGCTCAATGCAGCCAGTGTCAGATAAAGTCAAAGTCAAGAAAAGAAAATTACAGACCCACATTCCGTATGAACACATTTGCAAAGATCCTCAACAACACACTGGCAAATGGAATCCAAAGCACATTAAAGGAGTTATGGACCATAGCCAAGTGGGATTTATTCCAGGAATGCAAGGACAGTTCATCATTAGAAACTCCATCAACGTCAAACATCAGACAAACAGAACAAAGAAAAGATCCAAGCAATCTTCTCAGTTGACATAGAAAAGGCATTTGACAAATCCAACATCCTTTTCATGATAAAAACACTCAGGAAACTAGGAATAGAAGGGAACTTTCTCAACGTGATAAAAGGCATTTATGAAAAACCCACAGCTAACATCTTACTCAGTGGGGGAAAGACTGAACACTTTCCCCCTAACATCAGGAAGAAGACAAGGATGCCACTGTCACCACTGTTACTAAATGTGCTAGAAGTTCTAGCCAGAGCAGACAGGTGAGAAAGAAAATAAAAGGTATCCACAGTGGAAAAAAAGAAAGAAATGAAAAATTATCCCTCTACGCAGATAACATGGTCCTATATAGAGAAAATTCCAAACAATCTACAACAAAGCTACCAGAACTAGTAACTCAGCAAAGTAGCAGGATACTAGACAAACACACAGAAGTCAGTTGAGTTCCTATACGCCAGTAATGAACCATCTGAAAAGGAAATCAAGAAACAGTTCCATTTACAACAGCATCAAAAAGAGTAAAATACCTTGTAACCAATTTAACCAAGGAGCTGCAAGACTCATCCACTGAAACTTCAAAACATTGGTGAAAGAAAATAAAGACCTAAATAAATGGAAAGACAACCCGTGTTCATGGACTGGAAAACTTAACATTATTAAGATGTCAATTCTGTGTAAAGTGATCTGCAAATTCAACACCATCTCTATCAAAATTCCAGCAGCCTTGTTAAAGCTGATTCGCAAATTCCTAAGTAACCACAAAGAGCCACGAAAAGATAAACAATCTTGAAAAAGAACAAAGCTGTTGGACTCATACTTCCTGATCTCAAAAGTTACTACAAAGCTACAGTAATCAAAACAGTGTGGCATTGGCATAAGGTTAGACATACAGACCAACGGAACAGTATTGAGAGTCCAGAATTAAATCCACACATCTATACCTGGCTGATTTTCGACAAGGGTGACAAGTCCACTCAATGGGGAAAGAATAGAGTCTTCAACAAATGGTGCTGGGACGCCTGGAAATCCACCTGCAGAAGGAAGCATGTGGACCAACTCTCACTACACACAAAAACTAACTTAAAATGGATCAATGACCTAAATATAAGAAGAAATGCCATTAGACTCTTACAAGAAAACACAGGGAAACGTTGACCTTGAAGTAAGCAATGGATTTTTAGGTTTTACACCAAAAGCACAGGCAACAGAAGAAAAAGTAGATAAATCAGTCTTCATCAAAATTTAAAACTTTGTACAAAGGACATTACCAAGAAAGTGAAAAAACTACCTACAGAATGGGAGAAAATATTTGGAAAAAGTAGAACAAAAAGGGGCTTAATATTTAGAATATATAAAGAAGACCTACAACTCAACATCAAAAAGACAAAGAATCCAATTAAAACATAGGTCAAGGATTTGAACAGACACTTCTCCAGTGATAGTCAAGTAGCCAATAAGTCCATGAAAGACGCTCAGTTTCATGAGCAACTAGAGAAATGCAAACTAAAGCTATGGTGAGACACCACATCATACCCACTAGGATGGCTTTTGTTTAGAAAACTTAAAACAACAAGCGTTGGCAAGTACGTGGAGAAACAGGAACCCTCGTACATTGCTGATGGGGGACTGTGAAGTGGTGCAGCAGTTCCTCAGAAAACAAACATAGAATCCCCATATGACCCAGCAATTGTGCTCGTGGGTGTTTCCCAAAAGATCTGAAAGCAGAGACATGGATACTTGCTCACCAAGCAGAAGCAGCATGCACAGTGGCCCAAAAGGCAGAAACAATACAAGTGTCCATCAACACATGAGTAGAAAACAAAGGGGTAATGTCCTCGTTATAGTACCAGAAGAAATTCCATAAAAGCCAGTTCACAATCGAGGAAAAAAGATAATAGAGCCGACCTCCTGACCACCATGCCATCTGTCCATGTACCCAGCGACCCACTTGTCTGTCCATCCATACATCTATCTTTCCATCCATCCAGACATACATCTACCCACCCATCCATGAATCTGTCCATCCATCCATCCATCTACCCACATGCCCACCCGCCTGTCCACCCACTCGTCCTTCCATCCTGCAGAGCTTTCCCAAGCACTGCCTAGTATCACACACTGGTCTAAGCACTGGGGGTGCAGCAGTGATCAAATCAGACCAGTGAAATCACCCTTCTCTCTGATCAATCTCAGTAGCAATGAAAGAACGCAAGTAACATTTTTCACTGAAAAAGTAAGCATGTGCAAGTGACAGCAGGTGATGCCATGAGTGAAAACAGCATGCACCGAAAGTCAGGCTTGGGTAGCGTTTTCAAAGACACAAACGTGCTTATAAAAACAGTATTGGGGAAACATAGTTCACAATGAGCAAGACCTTCCATCAACACGAAAGACAACAAAGAACACACAGACGACAGGAGGCTGTGAGACCACGGCTTTCCGTATTTCTATACTTCCTTTCTACTTTTTATATTTCCTGTACTTTGGAAATTGCTTCTACTGCAAGTCTGTATATCTTATGCAGGAAAATACAAACCACAAAAACAAACGAGTAGGTAGCGGCGTGAATTCCATTCTCAAAGGGAGAGAGACGTGGAGACCTTTACATGGAGCTGGTGGATGGCGGCTGCCATGGGAGCCCCCAGCACGCTGCAGACGCTCAGCTGGCAGAACACGGCAGCGCGCTCCTGCTCCGGACAGGGGACTCAGGGGACTCAGGGGACTCTGCTGCTCCACGTCCTCCTCCTTGCTGCTCCTGGGACCTGGGGACGGTGGCCTGGCTCTGGGACACGTCTCTGCTACTCGGGGCTCCAGACAGTCGTGCTGGCAGCACACTGACCCAGGCACCTCCTCGGCAGTGCACATGCAGCCGTGTGACCTGTACACGCACCTGGGTGTGGTGTGCAAGTGCACCTGGCATGTCCACGTACATGACTGTTCCTGTGTCTGTGTCCACGTGTCCTGAGTACATGTGTGTCTCCACATGCCCTGACCCGCTCATCCTGTACCAGCTGAGCCCACAGCCCATGTGCAGGTGTGTGCAGGGCGGCTGCACAGCATGTGAGTGAGCAGCATGGGAAGAGCATGTGCATGGCCCGCAGGGTGACAGAGGCCCCAGCCCAGCGCCCGGCCCCGACACCCAGTGATGGTCTTGGAGACATGACAGACCCCTCCCCCACTCCAAGAGCTGCTGTGACGACCACCCAGGACGAGCCAGGGGTGCTTGGCCGGCCAGGCCACTGCCTCCATGAGCCCACGAGCCCACACTGAGGGCTGGGGCCTGGAGAGGCAGCCGAAAGTCCAGCAGGGCAGGGGGCGGGCAGGGGCCAGATGCTGGACGTGCGGATCTGGCTGGTCAGCAGGGACACGGGGCTTGACTGGGGCTGGGCTGGGGCTGGGCTGGGGCTGGGCTGGGGCTGGGCTGGGGCTGGGCTGGGGCTGGGCTGGGGCTGGGGCTGGGCTGGGGCTGGGCTGGGGCGGGGCTGGGCTGGGGCTGGGCTGGGCTGGGGCTGGGCACTGCAGGTCCACCCATGCTCAGGAGCCCCGGGATCCCTACCCCGGGGCCGACACCCACAGGGAGGATGCGCTGCCTCCTCACGGCTTGATGGACAGAAAAGGGGGTTCCTGCAGGGAGCCCCAGTGGACACCCACGAGGGAGTGGGAGGGAATCACAGGTGGACAGCCCCCCCAGGCTGGTGGTTCTCCACCCCCAGGTTACCTCCCCCCTCCCTGCAGGGCTCCCCCCGAGGTATCCCCTGCCTCCCCGTGTGCTCTCCGCTCCGCCCTGTGTCCCCGTTCCTCCATGGCTCTGTGCAGGAGCTGACCAAGGCCTCCAGGTCCTGCTCCAGAACACGTGCTCCATGACAAACCTGAGCAGCTAGACCTGCAGGACGGGGTTGGGAGAAAAGCACAGCAGCCCAAGTTTAGGCTCCAGACCCAGGCCCAGGCAGCTGAGGATGAGCAGCAGGTCTGAGGGGGATGAAGGCTGGAGGGGGGCAGGGGCCACGTGGTGAGGTGGGGACGACTTGGGAAACAAGGTCCATGTGCCCTGCAGGCCCCAGTGTGGGGTCCAATCCACGTCCTTCCCATGAACATGTGATGGACACACAAGGCAACACCCAAAGGATGGGGCTGATGGAGCTGAGCCCCCCAAATAGATGTGGGGGTCACAGAGCTGACCTCTCACACAGACCTGGGGCAGGGACACAACTGACCCTCACATAGACCTCATGGGGGGACAGGACCGACCCCTTAGAGTTGCAGACTTGGTGGTGTAGCACGGGTTACAGCTGTGCAAGAAGCCAACTCCTAGAGGTTACAAATAGAAAAGTCTGCCAACAAAGGGCTGTGACAGGCAATTCCCAGAGGAGATACGACAGTGATAAAATACAGAACATAATTAATCTTCTTAATAACTGCGTATGAACACAGGGAACACACCTAAATTTTAAGGTATTGGTAGAGCCGCATAAAGAAACTGACATGCAGATATCAAGAGCATGCTAGGGATCTTAGAAAATGCTGGGACCTGCCCACTTCAGAGAGCCTGAAATGAGTTCCATCTTTCACACATGGAGCCTGCGCTGGGGTTCATTCTATGAAGCCAAGCACAAGTGTGTTCACCCTTTAACGCAGGGGCTGACCCGCGAAACACAGCCACAGGGCTGGGTCTGCCAAGGGGACACTCGGATGTGTTCTAGGAGTGCCCCTGCCATAACGAGCCCAGGGCTTTAAGAAAGCACAATGCACCCTGTGGGACCCAGCCATGGGGGTCCAGCCACACGGGGTAGGGGAGGACCCGGCCACATGGGGGTCCAGCCACGGGGCAGTCAGCCAGTCCCCGCTGCCACTACACATGGCCGTCGTGACTCCTTCCGTGACCCGACCCGAAGGCAGCTGGGCCTGGGCGCTGCACCCACCTTCTTGCTGAGCTGGGCACTGCGGTGGCCGCGGGTCATGTGGGACATGATGTGGAACCGCATCAGCTTCCTGCTCGGGCCCAAGATGGATTCCTGCCGGCAGGACGGGGTCCCAGGGGGTCCCCAACATGGGGGTCCCAGGGAGGGGCTCTGCTCCTCAGAGACGCCCAGAGTCCTGGCTCAGGCTGGCCCAGGTGCAGGGAGGCAACTCCCCAGAGTACAGAGACTCCCCAGGGGGCTCCCTCAGGACCCAGAGTGGGGACCCCCGGCTCTCCCAGCGCCAGTGCTCTGAATCTGCCCTTTCAGAACACAAGATATTGGGGGACCACCCCCCTTCCACCCTCCCCCAGGTCTGCCCGACCCTGGAAGCCCAAGGCAGGCTGAGTCTAGGGCAGAACCCTGCAGACCACCACCCCCCACCCTCCCCCACACCCTCCCCCACATCCACTCGCAGCAACCCCTGCCCCCTCATGGTGACCCCAGCACCCTTGCAGTGACCCCGACAGGGACCCCAAGCCCATCTCACAGCCCCAACACAGCCCCCAACAGGGACCCCGAATCCATCCCTCACCCTCATGCAGACCCCGGGCCGGCCCCACCCTAGAAATGCAAGCAGGATCCAGGCGTCCACTGCACGCGGTGGAGAGAGGAAACCACCCGGCTGCCGTCTCAGCCCCATGTTCGGCTCCAGCGGCCTCGCCTCACCCCGCAGGAAGATCAGTCAGCACCTTCCCGCAGAAGCGCCGCCCTTCCAGCTCCTCTCCAGGGCTCTGACCTGCGAGACGGTCCTGGGCAGGAGGAGCCAAAAGCCGAGAAAAAAAGCCCCACACGTCAGCCTGCAAAACCACATCTCGGGAATGCACCCTCTGCACACATGTCCATGAAACTCACCAGGCCTGCATGTCCCAGGGCCCACCCCCTGCACACACATTCCTCGCACACACTAGGCCTGCATGTCCCAGGGCACACCCCCTGCACACACATTCCTCGCACACACTAGGTCTGCATGTCCCAGGGCCCACCCCCTGCACACACATCCCTCGCACACACTAGGTCTGCATGTCCCAGGGCCCACCCCCTGCACACACATCCCTCACACACACTAGGTCTGCATGTCCCAGGGCCCACCCCCTGCACACACATCCCTCACACACACTAGGTCTGCATGTCCCAGGGCACACCCTCTGCTCACACATCCCTCGCACACACTAGGTCTGCATGTCCCAGGGCCCACCCCCTGCACACACATCCCTCACACACACCAGGCCTGCATGTCCCAGGGCCCACCCCCTGCACACACATTCCTCGCACACACTAGGCCTGCATGTCCCAGGGCACACACCCTGCACACACATCCCTCACACACACTAGGTCTGCATGTCCCAGGGCCCACCCCCTGCACACACATTCCTCGCACACACTAGGTCTGCATGTCCCAGGGCCCACCCCCTGCACACACATACCTCGCACACACTAGGCCTGCATGTCCCAGGGCACACACCCTGCACACACATCCCTCACATACACTAGGTCTGCATGTCCCAGGGCACACCCTCTGCTCACACATCCTTCACACACACTAGGTCTGCATGTCCCAGGGCCCACCCCCTGCACACACATCCCTCACACACACTAGGTCTGCATGTCCCAGGGCACACCCCCTGCTCACACATCCTTCACACACACTAGGCCTGCATGTCCCAGGGCACACACCCTGCACACACACCCCTCACACACACTAGGTCTGCATGTCCCAGGGCACACACCCTGCTCACACATCCTTCACACACACTAGGTCTGCATGTCCCAGGGCACACCCCCTGCTCACACATCCTTCACACACACTAGGCCTGCATGTCCCAGGGCACACACCCTGCACACACATCCCTCACACACACTAGGTCTGCATGTCCCAGGGCACACACCCTGCTCACACATCCTTCACACACACTAGGTCTGCATGTCCCAGGGCACACCCTCTGCTCACACCAGGCCTGCGTGTCCCCCCAGTGCTGACCCGTATTTAGAATCTGTTCTCTGTCCCCCGTGGATGGACCCCATTGGCACCTCCTGAAGATCAACTTCCCCACAGGCACCGCCATCGGCCAGTTCGCTGCATATACAACCTGGGAGAGGAAGGCATGTTCGCCGCAGAGAAGACTCCCCCACCCCGTCCCCACCACTGTAGCGGCTGCAGGGACAGGACGGGGCAGTCGGTTCACGTCTCCTCAGCAGACTCGGTGCCTCCTGCTGAGGTGGGAGCCTGGTGGGAAGTCCAAACAGCGCTTCCTGTCAACCGCGACCACCTCACCCACCGCGGCTCCTCGGCTTCAGGGTCCCCCACACGGGCTTCTCCCTGATCCCTGCCCCATGGATCACCTGAGGGGAAGTCCCAGCCCACCTTCTCCAGGGAGCCCCCTTCCCCCTATGTGCCCTAGCAGGACCCCCACCCGGACACCCACAGTGGGTCACACCCTGTTGTTGAGCTCAGCAGGTGAAAACCTCTGTGATGTCAGGACCCCGGGCTCCATCAGGGGCGGATTTCGCCTCAGCAGCACTGTCTGGGCCTGTTGTGGAGAACCGGATCCCTCAGAACATCTCCCCTGCACTCAGCAAGGAGCCCCGGGAGCTGCTGGGGATGCAGATGGCAGTGGCCTGGCCCCACGGACATGGACCCCAGGGAGGGCAGCGCCCAGGAGACCCCCAGGAATGGCCATCAGTGGGAGTGGACATAATTCATCGTATGAAGAAGAGAGAGAACCCAGCTCCTCGCTGCAGAGCCCCCTTCACCAACACCACACCGGAGCGCGGGCTTTTCTGGGAAAACGCAGGTGACAGAAACAGGATGGAAAATGCAGCACCCATCCTGCCTCTCGGTGATTCTCTCACTCTTTCCATGGCCCCTATGTCCTCGTCATCCTCACATTCAAAAGCAACGTCTTCCAGCCCCACGATGCCCACCCCCGTCTGCGCTCGCCATCCCCCGGAAGCTGACCACTGACCTCACAGCAGCGAAGCCCGGACCTGGCTGCTCCACACCACACACCTGGGGCTCAGGCCCTCAAAGCCTGGGCACCCCACAGCCACCTGCAGGGGAAGAACCGTGTGCTGCAAGCCCCCAGCTGCAGCTGCAACACAGCAGGCAGGCGAGGCCCCCAGTGATGTGCAGGACGCAGGCTCCACCAGGGGACCCCTGCACGGCCCCCGCACACTCAGACCTCAGGGTCCACACCCTGAACCCCAGAACCCATCACTCTGTCCTGTAGGAAATACCGACAGTGTCCACACACTCAGACCTCGGGGTCCACGCTCTGAACCCCAAACCCTAGTCCTACAGTGATGTCACCACACTCTCCCCAGGACACACCCTGAACCCCAGCACCCTGGCCCACAAGGACATCCCACCCTCCTCTGTCCCACCGCGGGGGATCTGAGGGAGAAGAACCCGGCGGGATGTGGCCCAAATCCTCCACCTTCCCCCACGCCCCCTTCCTCCTGGCTGTCCCCAGGACACAGCATTTACCAAGAGTGGAGGACAGGAGGGCCCGAGCTCAGAGGGACGGACCCTTCTCTTCTCACAGGTCAACCTGCTTGGGGGCGATGGGGAGACCAGGATGTGCCCCGCTGGTGAGCCCAGGTGGGGGCGGAAACAGGCCCCCAGGCTCAGCCCTGCTCCTGTGCTGGGACCCACCTGTGGATGGGACTCGGAAGATGCCGCTGTCCAGGTGCCCTCGCTGGAGGAGGGGCCTTGGTCCAAAGGGCAGATCCTCACAAGCCAAGGGAAGTGGACACAAAAATGCAGCCACGGAGCAGCTGGACACTGGAAGTCAGTGGACTCAGGAGGGAAAGGAGACACCGCCATGTGCATCGCCATGTGACGGGAAAGCCAAGGACCATGGATGGCCACAGCCAGAAGACAGAGACCCCGGAGGAAGCCAGCCCTCCAGCCTCTGCCACTGTGAGCCCGTAAGTTCCTGTTGTCAAGCCAGCCCGTCATGTGGCATCCGCTTTAGCAGTGGGGAGCTTGGACAGCCCCCCACACTGGTGGTCCCAGAAAGACTGGCCACCACACACTGTGCCAGCTCCTGCAACCACAGAAAGTCAACGAAAGGCAAGGCCCACTCTGCGAGTGGCCGGCCTTCCCCAGGAGGAGGAGGCAGACAAGTCCTGTCCCGGAAGACACGTTGTTCTCATGGTGGACCCAGTGTCTCCCAGAACACGGCCATTCTGAGATTCCCGCCGACTTTGGGAAAGCTCAGGAAGACAGCATGGGGTGTCCTGGCTTACAAGGTGGGGGCTAGGGCAGGGAAGGTGGTGTGGAGAGCGGGAAGCCAGTGCACGGAGGCAGCAGCCCATCCCCACAGGTTCACTTGTCACCAGTGGCTGCCAGGCTCGCCCCAGGGTGGTGGGGGACAAGGCCGCACCCAGTCCCTGCATGAGACGGGGTCCTGGAGGCCGAGCTCTCAGAGGGAAGCACCGAAGGCAACGACAGGCACAGGCCCTAGGGTACAGAGGACACGTGGCTCCCTCAGTGAGCACCAGTGTCCTGAGAGAAAAGGAGACTCTGCTAGCACCCTGCCTGCATGGATTCCAGCCAACCCGTCTTCTCCCTGACCCCCGAGCCCATGGCGACCCCCTGCTGCCCTCCTGGCCTTCCATCCCCCCACCATCCTCCCCGTCCCCCCCACTGTCCTTCCCAGTCCCCCAGCCTCCCTGTCCCTTCACCTCCCTCCCATCCTTCCCCCCCGCCCTCCGCAGCAGTCCTTGCTGGAACCCCGTGGACACACAGCTGCTCCACTGCAGGGACAGCAGTGCTCTCCGCTGGCAGTCATTCATGATTGCTGAGCCTGAACCAGCTGCATCTGCTGCCCCCCAGCCCCAGGCAGCCCCAAGTCAGGCAGCTTTCCACTTGCCCAGCACTGGGTCAGGGAGCACAGAGCAAAATCACAGCTTGAATGGAGACTTGAGGCAGCCAAGTGGGGGAGGCGCTGGGCACTTGCCTTATCGTGCAGCCTCGGACCACCTTCAAGTGGCTGTCGTTCAGAAACACACTGGGTCCGTCTGCAGCCAGCTGCCTATTTCCTCCACTCAGACAATCCTGATGTCCGAGCTGATGTCCCTAAGTAAGTGAGGCGAGAACAGGGGGAAGTTGACAAAAACATAACCCATTTACTCTGAAACTGAAGGACCAAACTCGCAGGGAGCACTGGGGGCGAGGGGCTCAGGACAGCCCGACGGACGCACAGAAGTTCCCACCTGCCGAGTCTGTGGTCCCAGGCCTGGCCGGGTTCTGAGAACCTGCACCTGGGGCTGGAGGCTGCACACACTGAAACTGCCACACCCACCGGGGCTGGGGCCACTCTCGTGGAGACCACCACCCCCTGCAGCCTCAACGCTCCGGGTGCCCCTCCTCGCTCGTGTCCATTGCCCAGAAGCAGCAGCCGGGGCCAGCACCCCTGACGCCCAGGGCCGGGGGCAGAACCTGTGGTTCAGACACAGGCAACACAGCGGCCAAGGAAAGACCCCACCCACGTTAGCAACTGCACCAAACTCGTCACCAGGAGACCTGGGAGAGGCCCCACCTCCCCGCGAATAACTCAGCTTCCATCCCCCAGAGTGGACCCCAACTCGCACAGGAGCGACGTCAACAGCTCCATGGGCTGCCCCCACCCCAGCCTGGTTCCCACTCACCTGCCCCACCTTCACTCAGCAGCTCCCTGTGCTCTGTCCCCCACCCCCATCCTCATCCCCATCCCAGGCCTCGCTCACCTCCCCCTCCTGTTCAGCTCCGTGCAGTACTTGTGCCGCCCTTACAGCTGTGTGAAGATCTCGATCTGGTGGAGCCGCTCGGCAGCTGCTTGTCCACACTGAGTTCACACGGACCAGAGCCACGAGCAGCTTCGTGGCTGAAACGCGGAGCAGGGTGAGGTAAACAGAAGCTCTTGAGCTGACAGCTCACACTCGCACAGAACCCACCGCACCGCCACAGCCTGGTGCACGGTGAGGGAGAACAAGGAGGAGAAAAGGGTTTCTGCTGGGGCGGCTTGTACAGCCATTCTCAAAGCCAGAGCCACCCCGTGACCCAATAAAACTGTCCCACGACACGTGCCCGCACCTGTCAGAGAAAAGGCCTGCCCGTCCAAGCCGTGGCTGTCACCACAGGTCCATGGCACCAGGGGCCACGGGTCTCCTTAAAATAATCTCGGGGTCCACTTTCTAACATGCGGTCGGGGTTACTGCTTCTAGGGGGAGTGGCGGCCGGTAGCCGAGCCCTCAGCTCTCGGGGCTGCTTAAAGGGTACCGGCGGCGGGGGCTCTTTCCCGGAGGCGAGGGCGAGGCGGAGGACGTGGCCAGGGTCCTCGGCGAGAGGCGTGCAAGGTGTGGAGGGCGGCGATAAGGACAAAAACACTCTTCATCCAGTAGGAGTATGCGCCAAAGAGATTTATTCAGGGGTGATTACAGGTTATATAGGCTGGTAAGAGGGGCAGGGCTGGAAAGGAGGTGAAGCAGCCTTAAATGGCAATATTGAAGGGAGAGGGGCTAGGATTGGTTCTGAGAGGACGCAGGAGCCGTTGCAGCGGGCGGGGGTTGTTCTGGCCACGGTGCATGCGCGCTGGCGGTGGCAGGAGTGGCCTTGGCACAAGGGAGTATGTGGGTAAGATAAGGAAGTGGGGAAAGGGCAGTTGGGAGAAAGGCGGTTTCCTCCGGCAAGCCTCCCCTGCCAGTGGCATTTTGGGTGAGGAAAAGGGAGCTGCCTTGACCTCGCTCCTCAGGCTCGGGGGGGCTGCAGAGGGCACTCACGCCCGTACCTACTACCCTCCCCAGGGGGTGATATCAAGTCCCCTGGCCCAGGCCTGGTAAGTTGAGGCACAAGCTCAGTCCCCGCAATTCCCCTTTCTTTTCTAATTAGAGGAAGAGGCTTTACCGGAGAGGTCCGCTAAGGGTGAGGGAAGGGGGAGGTAAGGGAAGGGAAAAAGGGGTTGACGGTGGCTCAGCGAGGCTGGAGCTCAGTGTTGGTGTGGTGCCCGGGCGCTCGACAAGGGCTTCGCTGCAGCGGGTTGGGCGAAGGTGAGGGGTTTAAAGTTCAGGGGTTCAGAGAAGCTGGAACTCGAGGTGAGAGCGATGTTCAGGTGATTGAGAAGGGCCTCGCGGTCGGCGGGTTGACCGGTGGCATTGAGGTCGCGGAGGGTTGACTGTCATCTTGGAGTGGGGGGCGTCAGAGGTGGCGAGTCGCTGATACTGGATTTGCACGAACGAGGAAAAAATGGCATCCGTTTGTTTTCTTACAAGCTGGACAATTTTGCGTATGATGCAGGGTCCTAAGATGAGAGCTAGAATAATTATTAATAGGGGGCCAAGAAAAGGAAGGATGTATGGGAGGATGGGAGTGAAAAAACTGGACCAATAACTGGTGGCTTCACGATCTCTTTTACGCTTTTCCAGTCCCTCTCGGACCCTTTTCAGGCTGTCCTCGACGAGACCTGTGGAATTGGCATATACATAGCACTCTTCTCCTAGGGCGGCGCAGAGGCCTCCTTCTTTGAGGAGGAGAAGGTCAAGACCTCGGCGGTTTTGGAGCACTACCTCAGAGAGGGAATTGACAGAATTTTTTAGATGGTAAATAGCGTTTTGTAGGTGACGAATGTCCTCGTCAACAGCCGCCCTGAGGTGAGTTAGGGCGGAGCCTTGACTGGCTAACGCAGCGATTCCGGTGCCAGCGCCGGCAAGACCTAGGAGGGAGGCAATTGTGAGGATGGTGATGGGCTCTCGCTTTTGCAGAAGGGCAGGAGCTGCAGTTTTTTCCAGACGGAGGAAGAAGTCTTCTTCGCTGTGGTATAAGACCCTAGGGATAAGGACAATTAGGAGGCAAGTTTCTTTATATTCACTGATGATATTCGTGCTGAGACAGGGGGTAAGTCCTGTAGAGGAGCAGAGCCATTGGGAGGAATTATGAGGAATGAGAAATTTTGCCGAGCTGCTAGGAGATGAGTAGCTGGCACAGGCAGTGAGGTCGGGAGAGTTACTGGAGCGAGGGCGGACGCACTTTCCCGTATAGGAGACTGAATGAAAGGTCAGGGGGACGGCAGAGGTATTCCAACTGCATTCCAAGGGGCTGTTTTCTGTGCTTTCTGAAAAGGAGAGGTTGGAGGCAACGGGCTCGTACAGTGAGGAAGAGGTGGAGAGGCAGAGCCAGCAGGAGGAGGTAAAATTGGGGTTGGAGGAGTTCACTGAGGCAAAGGCGGCTTGGATGAGGCTGAGGAGGGGAGAGGAGTAACGAGAGGGGGGCAGAAAAGGTTGGGGTGGTGGGGTTGGCGATGCGCTGTTGGCAGCTGAGGTGCGGTTTCCGGATGCGCTGCTTGTACTTGAGGTGCGGCTGGAAGGCTGTGGAAAAAGGGGGTTAATGACTTTGTTGGGACCAATGTCAGAGGGTGTTTTTAAAGCAGTATTTTGGTATGGTTGGCTTATAGCCTCCTTTTTTATTAGAATAAGTGATTCTCGGTCGGCTCCTTTCTCATAGATTCTGAAGCCTCAAGTTTGACTGAGTAAACAGGAGGGATTAGTGGGGAGCTGCACTGTAAGATTAAGATGTGTGCAGGATCCCTTACTTTCTTGGCCGAGCCAGTTAACAGTAGGGAGTTTGCACCCTGTAGGGGCCCACTTTAAGGTAAGGTAATGATTAGGAACAGGAGGCTTTCAATTAGTGGCTAATGTTTCACACCCCCAGTATGCACAGTAGTACTCGTTGGGGGAATTACAGTACGATTTTCCAGGATTTGAGGATGGGCACATGTAATATTGGGCCTGGGGATTACTTACCTTTCAAGCGTAGGTTTCTTCGACTCTGGAGACAAAGGTGGCGAAAGGCTTACTCGGCTCCTGGAAGAGCTTGGTGAATTTATTAGGCCGACAGGCAGAGCAATTGGCAAACGCGCGTAAGGCGATGCCTCTGAGGACAGTCCAGAAGGTGGCAGGGACATTAATATAAGCAGACGCATTTAGAAACGCTCCAGTGCCCAAATAGGCTTCGGGGGGATGATAGACTCCAAGGGCTGCATCTTGCTCACTTTGCTTAGCTGCTTCTGCCTGGAAGTGAGCACGCCAGTCAACAAACTGACCGGGGTTAAAAATTGAACGGGCAAGCGAGGCCCAGTCTTGGGGGATGCAATAGTTCATGGCGAGATCCTGTAGTATTTGGGAAGCATATGGGCTACCTAACCCGTCCTCCCTGACGGCCTTGCGAAGCTGCTTGATAGTATCTAAGTCAATGGGATACCAGTCATGCGGCCTCTGTGGGGTGGGGGCAAGGTTAAGAGGAAAGCAGTGAAAGGCACGAGAGAAAGGAGGGCGCGCTTGTAGAGGGCTTGGCGCGGGAGTGGGGGTAGGGGGAGCGTTGCCCCAAGGGTTGCCTTGAGGTGTAGAAGGCAGCCAGGGGTTGTTAGTCGGCAGGGTGGAAGGAGCGGCGGCAGCTGCCGGTAGCGGCTCCGAGGGGGAGCTCGCCGGAGGGAGAGGCGGGAGTGGGAGGCCCCAAGCGTCGCAAGATGGCGGCGCGGTAGGCGTGGCTAAGACACAAGATGGTGGATCAGCTCCGCCCTGTGAAAGGGTGGGGCCCAAGGCATAAGATGGCGGACTAGCTCCGCCCTGTGGAAGGGCGGGGTAAAGCGTTTGCGGTTTCTGGCCCAGCTTAGGGCTGATGTCATCGCCGGAGCATTTCCTCCCCTCGATGGAAGAAGAAGGAGGAAGTTCGCCATCTTGGCGTGGCGCAGTGTTATTTTGCTTTTTGGGAGTCACCTCGAGCGCGTTGTTAATCTGCTCGACTAAGGACTCTGTGTCCGAGTCATGATTTGAATTAGTATCGCTATCTGAATCTGTTGGCTGGGTTGATAGGGCCTCTTTGGATTTAACGGGGCCTCTATCAGGGGGGAGGGAGCCTTGAAGGCAGGAGCGGATGGTTATCAAGGTGGGGAGCAAGCCGGGAGGGAAGCGCTTGCTCTCATGTTCCATGGCGTTGGTGACCCGATCAATAAGGCGATCATAAGTAACAGGGTCCCAAAGATGGCAAGTGGTGAGCCATGGGTTAAAGGGCAGCAGGAGATCCCAGTATATCTGCAGCTGCCGGACAGACACTTTACAGCTATGCGTGTCTAGGAGACCCGCCAGAGCACGAACTTGAGGTGCCTGACATGTAGATATACGATTACCCATAGCTGAGGGGAGAGGAGGGGGAGTTGTTCCCGAGCCGGGCCGGCCGGCTGGCGGGGAGGAGGAGGAGGAGTTGTTTACCGAGCAGAGAGAATGAGATAAACTGTGGCCGCAAGGCCGAAGGAGACGGCGAGAGCAGAAAGCAGTGCCCTTTGGCAACGAGAGCAGTCAGGGGGGGCGGTTGCAAAGAGGCACACGGCACCAAATGAGGAAATAAAGATACAAAGAACTACAGCAAAGTAATGGAGGGGAAGAGGGGGAGTGTTAGGAAGAACGGGGGTCATAGAAGTGCGCATACAAGAGGACGAAGAGAGCGTGGGGGAAGGGAGGAATTCCTACTGGATGAAGAGAGCGTGGGGGAAGGGAGGAGCGGCTTCGGAGCAAGGAACCTCCCACGGCTCCGGAAGCGGCGAGGGAGAGGCGGCCCTTACCTTGCAGGCGAGGAAACGGGAAGCTGGAGAGGCGTCCGGGCGAGCGGGCGACCTGCCAAACTGTTGTGTGGAGACGTTCCTCACACGGGGCACCAGTTGCGGTCGGGGTTACTGCTTCTAGGGGGAGTGGCGGCCGGTAGCCGAGCCCTCAGCTCTCGGGGCTGCTTAAAGGGTACCGGCGGCGGGGGCTCTTTCCCGGAGGCGAGGGCGAGGCGGAGGACGTGGCCAAGGTCCTCGGCGAGAGGCGTGCAAGGTATGGAGGGCGGCGATAAGGACAAAAACCCTCTTCATCCAGTAGGAGTATGCGCCAAAGAGATTTATTCAGGGGTGATTACAGGTTATATAGGCTGGTAAGAGGGGCAGGGCTGGAAAGGAGGTGAAGCAGCCTTAAATGGCAATATTGAAGGGAGAGGGGCTAGGATTGGTTCTGAGAGGACGCAGGAGCCGTTGCAGCGGGCGGGGGTTGTTCTGGCCACGGTGCATGCGCGCTGGCGGTGGCAGGAGTGGCCCTGGCACAAGGGAGTATGTGGGTAAGATAAGGAAGTGGGGAAAGGGCAGTTGGGAGAAAGGCGGTTTCCTCCGGCAAGCCTCCCCTGCCAGTGGCATTTTGGGTGAGGAAAAGGGAGCTGCCTTGACCTCGCTCCTCAGGCTCGGGGGGGCTGCAGAGGGCACTCACGCCCGTACCTACTACCCTCCCCAGGGGGTGATATCAAGTCCCCTGGCCCAGGCCTGGTAAGTCGAGGCACAAGCTCAGTCCCCGCACTAACACACAGAACATCAGACGGTGTCAGGCGAGGGAAAGAACAGTTTCACAGACGTTTCTTCCATTACAGGTGCGTTTCCATCATACTGTGCAGGTGCCGACACATCGCTCATAGTGAACTGTCATAAAGAGATTTGAAAACCACTCTCCACGTAGTGAAGTTGGGACATGAACACTCCAGAGAAAGAAACTACGTGTGGCCATGTTCCTCCTGCCAGACTAAAGGAGAAGAGAAGAAAAAGACGTACACCTGTCCTGATCAAGGGGAAAACTGCAGGCATTTAGAAATTGTTCTAATCTGAAAATTATCCTTCCAGGGCACAAAAAAAAAATGACTTCAAGTCTCATAAAGCCTCGATTACTTAACTCAAATACGTCCTTAACTTTGGAAACTGAATTTCTGCCAATGTTCCCCAGAGGTGTCTGCTAATGAGGAGCTTTCCATGGCTCCTTAGATACAACTGCTCCTGCCCGAGAAGGCGCTGGCATTTGTTGAACATGGGGCTTCTTGGGAGGGGGTTTGGTTCAGGACAGAAAATGCCTAGGAGCAGCTCAAGGCCCCTTGGGGGTCAGAGGGACAGGGACGGAGGGGACAGGACACCCAGGGGCAGCCCAATGGGGCCTCTCAGGGGAGAGAGGGACGGGCCCCAGCTACATGTCCGTCCGTGCACAGTGCACTTCCCCACCAGGGCCCAGCTAGAAACCGTGCCCCCAGGTGGCCTCGAGGACGCCTGGCCTTCCTCTCAGGTACCCTACAGGGTCCCTCCATCACCTTCGTTCTCCCCCCATGGCTGCCCCCCCAGCTCCCAGCCCTCCCACCATCCCTGTGTTCCTGTGTCGTGCTCGTGGGCTCAGTGACGCCCTCACGCACCTCCGTCAGCCGGTCCTAAGCCGCGGGGCTCCCTCGCCAGGGTGGAAGAGCCGATTCCCTGCGCAGCCCCGGACGCTGCTGGCCAGAGGGGCTGGGGTCTGGTTCACAGTGGGCTCCAGGCAGGTGGGCAGGGGGCGCGGCCCGGGAGAGGAGGGGTGGGGCCTGGGCAATAAGGGGCGGGGCCCAGGCGAGGAGGGGTGGGGCTTGGAGGCACAGGGCCCACTCGGGCAGGGGCGCACCTCCCCGCTGCCCTCATGCGCATTCCGCAGTGCGCACGGGATCGGCTGAGGCCCTGGAGCAGGGAGAGCGCCGTGGTCAGGCACCTCCCACATGACACTCGCTGCGCCCGCTGGGCCAGAGGGCCGTGAACTCACACCTTGCCCCTGAACCTTTTCCAGCAAGGGCCAGGCCCGACGACTAGGTAAAAGTCGTTCTCCTGCGTTTAAAGACAGAACAGGGAGAGAGGAGTAAGATGCTTACCCTGAGAGGGAGAGAAAATGCTGCGCGTCCAAATGCAGCTGTAAAAACTACCCGTCGTTTAAAAGCCACTTTCTCTCCGTGGCCGAGGACACCCCACCCTGCTCGCCGGGGCAGACACAGCTCCTGAGGAAGCAGCAGAGCAGGTGGAGCACCGTGTCCATCCTCCCTGGAGGCCTCCACCCAGCCCTTGCCGGCCGCCTGGAGAGCAGGGGCAGGCGGTGAGCTCAAGGCTTCAGGAGGGCGTGTGGGGGTCCGTCTGTCTGTCCACCATCTCTGCTGTGAGCAGGGCGAGGAGCACCCTGGGAGGCAGCAGCCCCAGTGCAGGGGACATGAGGCAGGCGTGGGCAGGCCTGACATTGGGCTGCATTGACCTCCGCAGCTCACACAGGAGCAGGGTCACACTGTGCACCCAGGGCCATCCTCACTTGGGCCCAGCTGCTCCACAGTGCGGCCAACCTACCTGCACCAAGCTCCTTCCCAGGACCCCATCTCAGAGAGAGAGACCTCCCTGGGGCAGTGGGAATTGCAGGGACACAGGGGCACCTCCGCGGGGGCTGACCTGCCAGCAGGGGACCCTCCTCTGGACGATCTGGAGCCCCGGAGCAGAAGGGCCCAGAGATGAAAACACGAAGGACAGAATGAGATGAGGACTTGGATCACATCACAGCCACCTACCCCCCAAGGGCTGGGGACCCCAGAAGGCCGACCCCTGACCCAGGACACAAGGGCATCACGTCCACCCTGAGGGACGACCCTTGACCCAGGGGGACATGGAAATGTCACATCCCTAACCACAGAATGTTCACTTCCTCCTTTAGAAAGGGTGTGTGTTTGCAGTGCAGCTTGGGACGTTCTCTATTAAATGTTATATGTGCGGCTGTAGAAACCTGAAATTCAGAACACGATGGAAATAGCAGACCCCACAGCCCAGCCCGACATGACCAGTTTAATGCCAACACCATGATGGTTTTTTGACATGATCTGCTACTGTTTTCTTTCATCCTGCAGGTTTCTTTTCACTTTCTTGATAACGTTCTTTGCACAGAAGCTTCGTATTTTCGTGGTGTTTAGTTCATCTGTCTTTTCTGTCACTGCTTGTGCTTTGGGTGTCGCTTCTAGGAATCCACTGCCTAGTACAGGGTCTGGAAGGTTTCCCCTGTTCTCTTCTGAGAGTTTTATGGTTTTAGCTTTTGCCTTTAGATCATTCCCAGTTGGCTTCTGTGGCATCGCTGTCAGGAAGCCCCTAGGTGCAGACCCTCTCCTCGAGGGGACTCAGCTGTCCTCCCCATGGCTGTTTCCTTGTTGTTGACGTGTCTGAGTCCATGGCTGGGACTGGGTCGCCTGGTGCTAGCTGGTGCTGCCAATGGGCGGGACGCTGCACGGACACTCGTGGACACGGTCAGGGTCTTGTCCTGGGTGGGGTCCGGGCCACAA
Organism: Choloepus didactylus; assembly: GCF_015220235.1. Lineage (NCBI taxonomy): Eukaryota > Metazoa > Chordata > Mammalia > Pilosa > Megalonychidae > Choloepus > Choloepus didactylus. Next base: position 28,717 of record NC_051316.1, on the reverse strand, counting down.
GGGGCCACGCCACATGGGGCTGTGTGGACGTCGTCCCAGGTGGTGACCGTCTGTGTGGACATCGTCCCAGGTGGTGACTGTCCGTGTGGACATTGTCCTGCTTGATGACCTGTGTGGACCTCATCCCAGGTGGTGACCGTCCGTGTGGACGTCGTCCCAGGTGGTGACCGTCCGTGTGGACGTCATCTGCGTGGTGACCTGTGTGGACTTCGTCCCTTGTGACCGTCCGTGTGGACATCGCCCCTTGTGTTGACCATCCGTGTGGATGTCATCCCAGGTGGTAAAAGTCCGTGAGGACCTCGTCCCAGGTGGTGACCGTCCGTGTTGACGTCATCCCAGGTGGTGACCGTCCATGTGGACATAGCCCCTTGTGGTGACCATCCCGTGTGGATGTCATCCTGCGTGGTGAGTGTGTGGACGTCTTCCCAGGTGGTGACCATCCATGTGGACGTCATTCTGCGTGATGATCTGTGTTGACCTCATCCCACGTTGTGACTGTCCGTTTGGACATCAACCATTGTGGTGATCGTCCGTGTAGATGTCATCCTGCGTGGTGACTGTGTGGACGTCATCCCAGGTGGTGACCATCCGTGTGTACGTCAACCCAGTTGGTGACCATCCATGTGGACGTCATCCTGTGTGAAGACCTGTGTGGACCTCGTCCCAGGTGGTGACTATCCATGTAGGCCTCGTCCCAGGTGATGACCTTCCATGTGGACGTCATCCTGCATGATGGCCTGTGTGGACTTCATCCCAGGTGGTTACCGTCCGTGTGGACGTCGTCCCAGGTGGTGACTGTCCGTGTGGACCTCGTCCCAGGTGGTGACCGTCCATGTGGACATCATCCTGCGTGATGATCTGTGTGGACCTCGTCCCAGGTGGTGACCATCTGTGTGGACATTGCACCTTGTGATGACTGTCCGTGTGGATGTCATCCTGCGTGGTGACTGTGTGAACGTCATCCCAGGTGGTGACTGTCCTTGTGGACCTCGTCCCAGGTGGTGACTGTCCATGTGGATGTTATCCTGCGTGATGATCTTTGTGGACCTCATCCCAGGTGGTGACCGTCCATGTGGACCTCCCCCCTTGTGGTGACCATCCGTGTGGATGTCATCCTGCATGGTGAGTGTGTGGACGTCATCCCAGGTGGTGACCATCCGTGTGGACTTCATCCTGCGTGATAATCTGTGTGGACCTCGTCCCAGGTCGTTACCGTCCATGTGGACGTCATCCTGCGTGATGACCTGTGTGTACCTCGTCCCAGGTGGTGACCGTCCGTGTGGACATTGCTCCTTGTGGTGTCCGTCCGTGTGGATGTCATCCTGCGTGGTGACTGTGTGGACGTCGTCCCAGGTGGTGACTGTCCTTGTGGACCTCGTCCCAGGTTGTTACCGTCCATGTGGATGTCATCCCGCGTGATGACCTGTGTGGATCTCGTCCCAGGTGGTGACCGTCCGTGTGGACATTGCTCCTTGTGGTGACCGTCCGTGTGGATGTCATCCTACGTGGTGACTGTGTGTCGTCCTGGGTCATGACCCTGCATAGGGCCTCCTTGGCCCCTGGGATGTGGACGCACAGATGGAGCACATCGTGGCACTGCGTGCTCTTGGAGAAGAGGAGTGCCACAAAGCTGAGCCTTTCCTTCTGCAAGTTCAAAGACTGTGGGGGGCTTTCTCCCAGCCCCTCTCCCCATCCTTCCTGACAGTGAAAGCTCCTAACTGCCTGAGTCTCCAGGGACACCATAACCAAGGACCACAACCCGGGGGTTGAAACCATTCATGCTCTCACAGTCCTGGAGGCCTGATTCTGGCACCGAGGAGGGGCATCTTGGAGACGTGGGGGTCCAGAAATGGACAGAGACCCCAGGCCCAGGTCTCACAGGAAGAATGGACAGGGCAGAGCCCGGGACCCAGTCCCCCACAAAGACCCCAACAGGGCAGGCCGCCATGTCAGTGCCGTGGGCACAAGCCTGGTGCTGTCGTGCGTGGAGCCAGCTCCCTCCATGCTGGGCACTGGCGGGACCTCACAGGACACAGGGGTCCCTGTTCACTATCACGAAACAAGACTTTTCCCTTTGAGTCTGCAGATGCAGCATCTACTCGAACAGCACGTACCTGGGAAGCAAGAGCACACCTGGCACGACAGGTGGACAAAGAGCAGGGACAATGACGAGGTGAGGAAGGCTCAGCCCATGTCTCCCCACTCTAGGGCCTGCTCCAACTGTCCCAGGACCCTCTACACTGACAGTATCTGCGTCTCCAGGATGAGTCAGTCACCTCAGTCCCCGAGCTTTTCCTTTCTCTGCTCACGGTGCACTCTCAACGGCCGCAGGTGCCCCTGGAGGGCTGGGCTCTGCCTGAAATGGGGGGCCCTCCTTAGGGGCCTGCCTCCCCACCCCAGGTCAGGTCTAGAAGTGGTCAGAGAAGAGAATCTGTATTAGCTCTGTGGCCCCAACCGCCGTGGTTCTCCAGCCCGGGAGGACACCCCCTGCTGGGCTGGGCAGGGCAGGGCAGGGGAGGGGAGGGGAGGGGAGGGCATGGGGCAGCTGGACGGCTCCTCTGGGCTGGTCCTGCGTCTCCTGCCCTGGGCCATGATCTCCCTCTGCAGCAAGCCGCACCCCCTCCTCTCCTGATACCCCCAGAGCCCCTCCCCACCCTTCCAGGCACCTGCAGACCCTCACGGTGAGGCCTGGGGCTCCCTGCTTCCCAGGAGGCCCCCACCCATGGTACAGCCCAACTCTGCAAGACCAGGGGCAGGACAGTGTTCTAGAAGGTCCTGAGAACCAGCTCCCCTGAACTAACGGGGCACCCTGGAAAGGCTGGGGCAGGAAGCGCAGTAAGGCAGGCTCACGGGAGACCCCCCCAGCCCCACCAGCCCCACCCCCCCTGCCAGGCACCCCGTGTCTCCCTCTCCACCCCCCTTTTAGGACACCCCGTGGGAGGGCAAGTCCTTCACCCAATAGGGAAGCACCCAGCTCTGGCAGGTGAGTGGGGACCTTCACCCAGACCCCCAATTCCCACTGTGACCTGGGGGACATCAGGATGGGGAACTTCACTGGACCCCCTGACTCCCACCATGACCCGAAGGGCATTTCAGGGCTTCCAGAACTTTCCACCATGTGCACTCTGACCCCTGACCCCACAGCCCTGACCTGTCCCCCAGCAGTCCATGCCGGACCCACCCCAGATGCTCGGCCAGTGCTGTGTCTCACCAGGCTTGGAAGTGACTGGGCACCTCTGATTATGGGGTGGCCGGGGAATGTGGGGTGACCTGGGAAAGGTGGGGTGACCCGGGGAAGGTGGGGTGACTAGGGAATTGGGGCAACCTGGTGAAGGTAGAGTGACCTGGGGAACGTGGGGTGACCTGAGGAACGTGGGGTGATGGGCCCCAATCCCCCAAGGGTCTGTCCTGGGGCAGTAAGGCAGCCCCCACTCACTCCACATCAGCCAGGGCCCCAGGGGTTGGGGTTGGTGCTCTCCGCCGGGCACCCACCGGGGCTGCACAAGGGAAGATGAGCCCAGGAGAGCTCTTGCAGGGAGCAGGGCCGTCAGCCCAGCAGGGGTCGGCCGTGCCCCCTGCCCCAGGGCTCCAGGGGAAGTGAGGAGCAGCAACCACTGGGAGTCCTTCGCTGAGGACAGCCGAGGAGAGCCCTGACCTGCAACGCTAACCCTCACCCAGGTGGGCTGCCCCAGGAGCCAGTGTGCATGTATGTGTGGGGGAACAGATCTTGGGAGAAGGATCTAGGGGAGAACAGATCTGGGGGGTGGGGAACAGATGCGGGGAGAACAGATCAGGGGGAGCAGATCTGGGGGGGCACACACATGGATGGCATCATCATCCTCACCATAGCCTGTCTGCTGTCACCTGCCCACGAATACCCAAGCACACTGAGGCCGCCCGTCCACGCAGGCTCATCCCAGGAGGGAGGGAGGGTGGGGGAGAGAGGGAGAGAGGGAGAGAGGGAGAGAGGGAGAGAGGGAGAGAGGGAGAGAGGGAGAGATATAGATAGATAGAGAGAGTGTGTGTGTGTGTGTGTGTGTAGCACATCTGGGGATGACAGATTGGGAGGGCGGGGGAGCAGATCTGGAGGAGCATGCACGGATGTGGCCCCGTCCCCCACGGGTGCTGGTGCCGTCAGTGCTGACCCTGATTACCACCCAGGCTGTGGAAATGTCTCCGATTGTAGGACCACCACCCCCAATCCCCAGAAGCATTTACACATAGAGAAATGTCAGCCTCTCTCCCTCCCTCATTTCCAGGAAAGTGCCACTATAAATGTGCACACACACGCTCAAACACATGCACACGTGCAGACACACAGAACATGACATGGCACACATGGTAAAAGTGTCCCATAAGCAAGCTGCATGGAGGGCACCTGGTTATCTCACATACTGTGATTTTCAACTTTCTCTAACTCTGAAATGATTTTACAATAAAAGGTTTCAAAATCCCCCAAGCTTCTCTGCTACTTGTCTGCACTGGTGGAACAATTTACTTGCCCACAAGTTTACTACAGAGCATTCGGCTTGGTTCTTCTCTTACTATTGTATGTGACACAACAGAAAACACCTTTTCACTCAACTTCCACTGAAGTCTGTGTTCCTAAAAGGGTGATGAGGGAGTCAGGGGTGTGACTGAGGGGTCAGGGGTGTGGACCCAGTGTGCACGGCAGCAGCCTTCAAGGAAGATGGGTCAGTTTCCAGGCACCAGCCCTGAAGAGATGCCAGCCCCACTGCACAGGCTCCGAAACCTCGATGCTCCCTCCCAAAACACGGGGGACCCACAAACCCAGCACACTTCCCCAAGACACAGGAGAGGGCCCTTCAGTCCCAGGATGGCAGACAGCCCCCAGGAAGAGCTCTCTCCTGCACAGGATGCAGGGGAGACCTAGAACCTCAGATCAGTCAGCTGCAAACAAACGGCAGCACCTGACATCAAGAAAACCACAGTGGCTGCCAGCTCCCACCAGATAAAATGGCTAATATCAGGAAACGGATGATACCAAGCGCTGGAGGAGATGTGGGTAAAACATCCATCCAGTTCCAGCTGACAGGAACGGGAAACGGCACAACCACTTCGGAGACAGTTTGGCAGCTTGTTAGAAAATTAAACATCCACCTACATTCCAGTCCCAGCACTTGCTCCTGAGAGCCAGAGGCTGTACGCACACAGGCTTGCACCCGAGTGTCCTTCTTGGCCTCTTTATTTGTAACAGCCAAAAATGGGAACTCAAAATATCGGTCAAAAGGTGAATGGGCAAACAAATTGCACCATATTCGTACCACGGAACACTGCTCAGTAATAAAAAGGAATGAAATACTGACACAAACTATGAGTATCAAAATATTTAATGCTGCTGAAAGAAGACTGCTCCCTCCCCCCACCAAATGAAAACCAAATCCCACTGCACAAGTCCATATCTACAGAAGTCTGCAGAAGGCAATCTAACAGTAAGTGCGAGAAGCAGGTCCATAGCTGCCTCAGGGGGGTTGGAACACACGGGGGTGGGGTGGAGGGTGGGGGATGAGAGGGAGGGCTCACCCAGGGGCAGAAAGACCTTTGAGGATGAAGACAAGTTCATTAGCTGGGGTGGGGCAAGGGTCCCAGGGGCGCATACCTGCCAAACTGTAGACTTTTAACATGCAGTCTACTGCACCTCAATTGAAGCTGTTACAAAGTGACATTCTGTGAGACTTACAACAAAATAGCAAAGAGTAAATAACTCTGCCTGGAGGGGGAGAGGGAGCTGGAGGGAGAAGCAGGGATGGGGGCGGAAACAGCCTACGAAATAAAATCCGCATCCCCTATGAACTGTGAGGGCCACCTTCCTGAGTTCATGGACATCATGGACATCACGCCTGTAGGACACGAGCTGGATCACTCTCCCTGCACCCCTCTTCTCACAGGCACTCAGCAGCTCTGATGTGGGGGGCAGTTACTCTAGAGCCTACGTGCAAGTGGCAGCCTAGCACAGCTAGCCACTGAAACACTGTTGAACTGACCTAAACGGTTATTAATGTTTACAACCAAATTAGGAACTCCTCTACACGTCAGCGATCTGCCCAATGCAACCATCCGCCTTACCGCTGGGTGGCTCTTTCTTTCACAGAGAAATGAACGGAGAAATGCAGGAGGGCGGCCAGGAAAAGGCGGCCTCACCGCCCCACACTGAGGTCCCCGGGCAGGCTGGAGGTCCCATCAGCGCAAGGGGTAAAACATGTCATGAAACGTCCATTTGACCACATTCTAACAGATACACTACTGGCTGCAGCTAGGAGATACACAGTGCCATACGCTCCTCCTGGGAAACACACCAGGAGACAGTTTAGAAAAGTTTAGGAAACAACGTGTACAATGTGGATCTGCCTTTGAGGAAACAATGTATACAGTGTGGATCCACCTTTGATAAACACATGAAACAGATACGTACACACTCACACAGACACATAGATGCATGTCCACCTGCTCCTGTCACTTACCCACATATATAAAAAGGATAGGCAGGATGTATATCAAAATCTTAAGTACAGCATTATCTCTCTATGGTCAAACTCTGAGTGGTTTTAATTTGCTTCTGTGCTCTTTTCTGTACCTTCTTAGTTACCTATGCCAAATTCACTTTTTTCCTTAGAGGAAAGAATGCATTTTAGTGTGCAAGTAACAAATGTGATAAAAACTTACCAACAAGCCCCACAGATCACGGCCTTCTGACAAAGCCACCAGCGTCACTGCATCTCAGACAGAACTCCCACTAAGACATGAGAAAAGTCAAAAGTCATCATGCAAGGCCCTCGAAGCTCTAACGCGTGCAATGAAACCTTGGTCCACACAGGAAACAAGCCACAATGGGCAGAGGCAGACAATAAAAAGAGCTTGGGAGTGACTAGGATGATGGTGGTAAAATATAAATAGAGATGTAAGTCTCCAGCAGACCCTGATTCTCAGTTGGGGTGAATATTTAGAAAGTATCTAATGGTTTGGTTTTTCCTTGCCAAAAAAAAAACAAAAAACAAAAACAAAAACAAAAGTTAAACCCACAACACATCTTAAAAATCACAGATATTAGACAATCAAGAAAATACCTTCATCACCAAACTACAAAAACTAGAGTGTTTCTTTTCAGTTTAGCCCGTTTGTTCTCCTCGTCTGCGTGGGCACCCACTGCACCACACGGTGATTTATTTCCATCTCTTCCCTCAGTTTTCTCTGGCTCCACCATTATGGAGACAAACATATAAGCCGGGTTTCATAAAAGGTAGCTGCTCCATGAAAACTTGCCGAGCCAAGACCTCCGAGGTCTGCGTTTTCGTTCGGGTAAGGCTTTAGGATTCTGAACTCAGGAGAAAAACCTGTCCCATATCAAGTGCCCTCCAGGTAATGAGACAAGTAAAAGATTATCAAAATCCTCCGCGCCCCACTCCTCTACCCCACCCCCCAAAATAAAGACACCGCCCCTGGAGCTGCTCCGTTCAGGAACCCGCGAGAAACTCACAGACATAAACCCCCCGAGATCGGCGTCCAGCGAGGACACAGCCGAGGCTCCGTTCGCGACCGTTTCTATCCCCAAAATAAGCTGCTCCGGCAGGTGGCAGGTGGCTGCACGGGGGCAGGGCTCAGTGGAGGCACCTGCTGGCACCGCACGCAGGTGGGCGCAGCTCCGGGCCTGATTCCCGCCCCCCGGTTCCCGAGGCGTCTACAGCCCGAGAGCCTTTCTCCACGGGCGCGCCAAGCCCGGCCTCACACGGCCCCTGAGCCGTCCACGTGGCGGCGAGGCCTTTCCCCATAATGAAGTCAGCCCCTCGGGCTGCTTGCGTTTCTCCAGCCCTGCAGGAGGCAGCCGGCATCAGCCCCAATGGAACAGGCCGGCCCAGCTCTCGGCACAGCTCTCGGGTCGTGAAACAAAGAGGGTGGGGCAAACTCGGGACGAGTCGCTGCGGGTCCTCATCCAGGGGGTCGCCCTGCGCAGCCCCTCAAGCTGGCAAAGCTGGGCCAGGGGTCCCAGCCTGCGCCCGTTTCCTAAGGAGGCTCTTCCCGTTCTCACCAAACCTCTCAGATGAGGAGACCCCGCCAAGAGCCCAAACCGGGGTCCATCAGCCTGCAGACCCCCCTCAAAGAGCAGGTGGGTGTGCACCAGCACCACTGGGGCCGCGTTTCACTGCAAGCCGCCCACCTCCCCGTCCTCCACCGTAAACCGACCCAATACATAAACCACCCCGGGAAAGCAAACCCATCAGGCCCTCAAAGGTAGGGCTTGGTCTGAAGGAAGCGGTGCACCCACCGGGAAAGAATGGGAGGTGGTCTAGAATAGTCAGAGAAAACGCTGGGCTTAACCTGGTCCCTTTCTCCTTTCACACAATTAAAAGGGAAGATGAATTTATCCCAGGCACCAGGCAGCACCTGAGCCTCCTGCCGCCTAAGACCGCAGCTCTCTCGGACCAGAGAACCCAGCTCCCCCTCCCCCCGCACCTGACCCCACTCAGCCTCCACGCATCCCCCCCATCCCGGCTCCCGACCTCCCCCCCCCGCACCTGACCCCACTCAGCCCACCGCACCCACTCCTGCACCTGACTTCACTCAGCTCCCTTCCACCCTGCACCTGACCCCACTCAGCTCCCCCCCCCACCACGCACCTGACCCCACTCAGCCCCCCACCCCCACCTGATCCCACCCAGACCCCGCACCTGACCGCACTCAGCCCACCCCACCCACGCCTGCACCTGACCCCACCCAGACCCCACAGCTGAACAGGGGCCCCAGGGCCGGGTCGGCACCCCCAGGGCGGGCTGGGACCGCAGGACCGATTCGGACGCCCGAGACCCGAGCGGACCCCACATCGCGGGCTCCAGGCGAGCAGCGCGGCCACGTCCCCGCCCCCACAGCACCATCCCCGGGCTCCGCCTCCGCGACCCGCTACCGCGCGGACCAATCAGGCAGCGGCGGGCGGTCCCCACCTGACTCCGGGCGGCCAATGGGAGCCCGCTGAGGCCCCGCCCCCTTCCTCCTCCCTCTCGCGTCACGCGCGCGGAGCGATGTGGACCCTCCGGGCCGCCGTCCGCTTGGGGCTCCGGCCTTCTCGAGCGCCCTGCGGCCGCCGCCCGCCGGGACCCCGGCCGCCGCCGCCCTGCTCCGCGCGCGCGCTCGTCGCCTTCGGCCCCAGGGGCCCGGGCCTGGAGGGGGCGGCGGGCGGGGCGCGGGGTCCTCGGGCGGAGGGCAGGAGGGTGCGCGCGGGAGAGGAGGAGACCGAGGAGGAGCAAAGTGATGCGGAGCAGGATGAGGAGGAGGAGGAAGAGGAGGAGCTGCTGCTGACGGAGCCTCTGCTGCCCGGGGGCGCCCAGCGCGTGTGCGTGGTCCACCCGGAGGTCAAGTGGGGCGCCAGGAGCCCGCAGCTCACCAGAGGTGACCGGGGCGGGGCCTGCGGGGTGGGGCGGGGGCCTGTGGGATGGAGCGGGGCTGCGAGGGGCGGGGCCTCCGGGTGGGCGTGGCCCGGGTGATGGGGCCGGGCCTCCGGGCCTCACCTGCCGAGGGTCTGGGTGGGGAATGCGGGGTTCCAAAAAGCAGGAGGGGATGGGGCGGAGGGAGGGATGCGGCCGAGGGAGGGAGGCTCAGTTCCCCCGTCCCTAGCGAGGAAGTGGAGATGACCAAGCCTCTGTGCGCCATACTCGAAAAGGTTGATTTGTTCGTTGCGAGCCCCTGCCGCTGATCGGTGTTTTCCTCTGACTGCGAGCGTGTCTGAAAGGTTAAATTCTCGCAGAGCCGAGGAGCAGATCCCCTCCCTGGGCCTGCTGCCTCCCTCCACAGAGCCGAGGCCCTGGGAGCCTCCGGGTTTGGGGTTCACTCCTCCAGCCCTAGGCCTTGGGGATCCGCCCTGTCTTTACAGCCAGATGTTCAAAGTGGAAGGGAGCCAGGCCTTGTGCAGTGTCCTCAGTGGGGCAGGCCCTGTCGGGTGTCCCACATCCTCCCCCATGGGCTGCCCGCCCCACCGAGGGGCCGCTGAGGCCGTCTGGGTGTCTGTCATCAGGGCTCCTCATGCAGCACTCAGCTGCCGGGAGAGGCCCTCACAGGCACCTGTGCCTCCCTCCAGTCCCCATTCGGCAGCTCTCCCTGGACCCCTTCAAGGCTGGAGGCAGAGCAGACACGGCGGACCCGTCCCCTGTCCTCTAGCAGCCAGCACCGCGGGAGGCTGCTTCCGAGACTGCTTCCAGGCTGGCGGGGCCGTGCTGCCTTGTGTCCGGGGAGCAGGCCAGGGAGCTGGCCCGGGGTCTAGAGGACTGAGGGGTCCACGGAGGGTGGAGGTGAGAGCCCGGCCACTCCAGGTTTTGAGGCCAGAAAAGGGTCAGAGCACAGCAGTGACCTGACATTCTTTGTGTCTTTTCTCTTGTCCTATTTTTGGGGGTCGGGTAGTGGTGTTATCGAGATGTAATTCACCCGTTTTAAGCGTTCAGGTCAGTGGTGCTTAGTGAACTCACAGAGTTGTGCACCCATCACCTCTGTCTAGTTCTGAAACACTTCCACTGCCCCGGAAGGAAAGCCCGTCCCCGCAGCCGTCACTCCCTGTCTCCCAGCACCTGTGGCCACCAGTCTGCTTTCCCCCCCCCTCGGACCTGGGTTTCACGTCAATGCAGCCACACAGCACGTGGCCTTTCAGGACTGGGTTCTGCCCTCAGCATTGTGTCTTCAGGCTCGGGTGTGCTGTTCAGTGGATGAGAACCGCATTCTGTCGTGGCTCTGTGACTCCATTGCTTGGACAGACCATGTTCTCTTGTTCTGTCTGTCCGTTGCTGCTCGCTTTGGCAATGATTGTGAATAACGCTGTGACGAATGCACTTGTACAGTCCTTCTCCCCTGGGCAGTTCCTAGGGGTGGGCCCCTCAGCCGGTGTCCGCGTGAGGCTGGATATTCAGGGAGCACAGGCCGGAGCGGGGACCACGGCGAAGCAGGTGGTGATTCTCCAGAGCTGACGGCGAGGCTAGGGGAAGATGGGGTCTGGGGGTCTAGGTAGGACCAGATACCCTGTGGCATGAGAATAGGGATCCCCCCAAGCACAGAGAATGGGGGTCCCCCACAAAGAACAGATACGCCCCCATGGCACAGAGAATGGGGTCACCCCAGAGCACAGAAAATGGGGGTCCCCCACAAAGAACAGAGAAATCCCATGGCACAGTGGGGATCCCCCACAGGGAACAGGCCCCCTCACGGCATGAGGGGACCCCCAACACACACCTTCAGACCCAGCCTGGCCCCCTCTTCCCAGCCTTGTCTGTCGTGTGAAGGACCCCCGTGTCTCAGTTTCTTCCTTGTACCAATATGTTGGGGTGGTTTCCAGGACTGAGGGACTTGTCGTTTGCAAGTGCTTAGACCAAAGCCAGAGATGCCGCCACCTTGGTGCTGTTGAAGTAGAGTCCGTGACTCAGGGAGCCGGGGAATGAGGCAGAGCTTAGGCCTCTGCTCTGTGAAACTGCCCTAAAGGAGAGGGGCGGAAAGGGGTGCAGGGGGTGTGGGCTGAAAAGAGGTGCTTTGTTGTTGCAAGTGGGAGAGATCACACTGCAGGAAATGAGGTGCTTGAAGGGAAATCTTGGGGCTGCAAGGGAAAGAGAGGGGGCAGGGCAGAGTTCTGGTGGGGGGACAAGGCAGGAGCCCCAGTAGAGCCTGGGCACTGGCTGCGTTTCCTGTGCTCACTGTATCATATCACCACACACCGGCGGTGGAAAACAACGGGACCCCATTCTCTCCCGGTTCTGGGCCCAGACGTCTGAAACCCAGGTCTGCAGGGCGGGCTCATCCCAGGGCTCACTCAGCCCAAGGAGGAAGTGGGGTCCTGGAAGAGGGCCGGGTGGCTGTGTGCGGTTTTCCCAGGTTCAGGGTGCCTGAGCGGGCGACTGGCGTGAGGAGTGGCAGTCAACGTCAGAAAGCCGGGCCCGTGGTGTCCTGGCCGGCTGCAGTGGGTCCCAGTGTGGCCTGGGGGGAGGCAGCCTGGCACGGCCTCTCCGTGGAAAGCCTCACAGCCCTTGGAGAAAGGCTGGAAGCTGTCCCAGCGGGAGACACCCACGGCGGTGTCCGTGAGGAGCTCGGCCTTGTGCACATGCAGGGATTCCAACGCGTCTTAACGGAAGGGTGGTTAGAAAACAGGGACGCACCCTCCTGGGGCCGGCCCTTCCTTTGTTGGAGGCCGCAGTTTCTCGTCGGTGGTACTCCCTGGGGCTCTGCTCCTTGGAACTCGGACACAATCCCTGTTGGAAGCTGGAGCGTGCAGACACCTCCCAGCAGCCTTCACTACGGCCCTCCAGGGCACACTGGGTTCAGCCTGAGGCTCGTGGACTCGGGGCATTTCCACTTCTGCACACGCCTGTGTCCCCCTGACTGACAGCCCACTGTGCGGCCATGAGACACACCCGGCGAGAGCGGAAGGGGCTCCCGTCTGGGGATGGGATGGGGGAGAGCGTCTCACGGTGGCCTCTCTCCCCGCAGCCGAGTGGCAGGTGGCTGAGGCGATGGCGCTGGTGCACACGCTGGACGGCTGGGTTGTGGTGGACACGGTGGTGCTGCCCACGAAGGTGCCTGACAGCAAGTTTGTCTTTGGCAGGGGCACCTTCGAGCAACTGATGGGTGAGTCGGGGAGGAAGGGTGCTCTCTCCCCTCCTTTCCTGAGTCCTGCACCGGGATGGGGTGGGCGGGCAGGGGCTGCTTGGGCCACAGAGGAACCGCCACACAACCAGGGAAGCTGGTCAGGTGTCGAGAAACATGGAGTGAGGTCCCAGAAGACATGGCCGAGGTGGTCTATGCTAAGATCCGGGTGCAGGCGAGTCCCGCTGTGGGCAGCGTGTTCCGGGAAGCCACCGGGGGCCCTAGTGGAGGGAAGCTGGACAGCTGCCCCAGGGAAGCACAGGGCGCAGCCGTGAGCCCCTGGTGGGGACACGGTCCACACAGCACCATGTCTCAGGTGTGTTTCCGAGTACAGACTCTGGATTCAGTTCACACGGTTGACTCATGGAACTCTGCCGCAGCACCAGAACACAGGTCTGAGCAAGACTCAGCCAGCACGTGTGTTTCCTCCGTGAGGGACAGCTTGGCCTAGGGACTAGTCACCACCGCAGCACTCATCCAGGGGCGTTGTAAGCAGAGAGGTCACCCTTGGAAAGCACAGCAATGTAGAAGCAGCTCTAAACTGTCTCCTATAAGGACACTTTTCACAGCCCCAGGGCTGCCCTAGCAGGCAGAGCATGGCCTTCCCCAGCTGGGAACAGGCATCTCGGGCAACTCAGATCAGTGCCCCTTTGCCCAGACACACGACTGGGAAAGTGCTGCCATTGATTTGGGGTTATGAGTAAATTTTGGCAGGTAGGCGGATTTCCGAAATCAGAGATCGTCGGTCTTGAGGCCCGAGTGGGGTGACGGTGGAAGTGAGGCCCATTTTAAAACCGCCTGTGCCCTGCACCTGGAGCCAAGCCCCCTCATGCACCCCGAATGCCTGTGCCCTGAGCCCCCAGCCAAGCCCTCTCGTGCACCCCGCCCGCTCTCCCTGCCGCCCTGGGTGTGGGGTCCTGTGTCGTCTCGCTGTCCCCTGCTGGACCACCCACCACTCAGGGTCCAGTGCAGTGAGCCCCTGCCGCCCTCCTCTGGTGTCTGGCTGCAGTGGGGCTGGTCATCCAGCTGTCATCACCTGCTTCTCCACACACCCCGTCACTCACACGCCCACAACTGGAGCCCACTCCTCTCCCTGAACCCCACCCATGGCCCGACAGGTGTCGTGCAAGCACGCCAACAAAAGTTCACATGAAAACACCAGTGCGGGGATTATTTCCAGGGTGGACGTATGGGAAAGTGTAAACCCTGGTGCCACTTTTCTTTGCCTTAGAGAGAATCAGAAAGTCGCCAGAAATCACATCCGTCTTTCTGAACGTGGAGAGAATGGCCCCGCCGACAAAGGTATGCCGGACCACGTCTGTGCCGTCGTTCTGACTTGCAGCCACTGCGTACGTCAGGTGACGTCAAAGGGCTCAGGTCAGGGGTTCCCACCCTAGATGAACAGATTAGGACGTGACAGCCCCCCTGAGCCACGTCCACCGTCCCATCAGCCGAGGCCTCCTGCAACGGGCTGGAGCTTCACCCTGGACCACGCCTGCCTTCTTTCCTTTCCCAGAAAGAACTTGAAGCTGCCTGGGGTGTGGAGGTTTTTGACCGGTTCACAATTGTCCTTCACATTTTCCGCTGCAACGCCCGAACCAAAGAGGCGAGACTGCAGCTGGCACTGGCCGAGATCCCCCTGCTGAGGTAGAGTGGGCGGAGCCCCCCGGTCTGCACGGAGCCCCCTCCCCTGGTCTGGATGGAGCCCCCTGGTCTGGACGGAGCCCCCTCCCCCGGTCTGGACGGAGCCCCCTGGTCTGGACGGAGCCCCCTCCCCCTGGTCTGGTGGAATCCTGGGCTCCGTGGTGGGCACCTCTGTCTCTGTCCACAGCTCCCCTCTCCTTGTCAGCCTCTCTGCTTACTCCCTGCCCTGTGGCCTTCTCCACCGTCTGACATGGATTTTCCTCCTCCCCGGGCCTCTGGCTCGTGGGTCAAGACCTACCTGGTTCAGCCGGCTGCACGTTAACTAAAAATGCCATCCTTAGCGGGTCCTATCACAAATGAGTTCGCACCCACAGGCACTCAGGGAAGAGTGGGTCTCTGTTGGGTGTGTCACCCGACCTCCCACAGCCCTGCACAGGTTGTCATTGGGTCACCTCCCCTCTCTCACCTGCCTCCCTTCTGTTTTCACACCTCTGACCCCTCCTGGGCTGCCTAAGGGAAACACCTGCCTGAGAAGCCCTTCAGTGTCCGTTCTGCCGGGTGGGAGGGACGCCAACACCTGGACTCCTCGGAACGCCCCCTCCACCCCGCTCCCCCTGCCCTCGAAAGTGAGCACCCAACAAGTGTAAGGTCACAGGGTCGCTGAGGCCCCCACAGCCACCACGGAAAAGCATGTCCTCACCTGCGCGTTGGAAGCTGTGGCTCACGCTGCATTCCTGCAGGAAGGGGTGTGCCCGCAGCTGACCAGCCACTCCCGTGTCCACACAGGTCGAACCTGAGACACGGCGTCCCTCAGCTGCACCGCGGAGGGGGCTCGCGCTACATCATGGGCTCAGGTAAGCCGGGGCCGTGCCTGGGTGTCTGTGGTTGTCGTCACCGGAGCACAGAATGGGGGACTCTAGCAGCAGCCCCCGGATGTGCACAGGCCTGAGGATGGCGCAGAAAGGGGGAAAACGGGATTCTAGCGGCAGCCCCCGGATGTGCACAGGCCTGAGGACGGTGCAGAAAGGGGGAAAACGGGATTCTAGCGGGAGACCCCCGGATGTGCAGAGGCCTGAGGGCTGCGCAGTGGCTGAGGCTCCCACGGCATCTCTGTGACTTTCTCACGGGCATCTTGGCTGCTTCTAGGAGAGTCTTTCATGCAAGTACAACAACGCCTCTTAAAAGAAAAGGAAATGAAAATTAAGAAGGCCCTCGAGAAACTGAAGAAGAAAAGACATCTCCTCAGAAGGCAGCGCAGGAAGCGAGAATTTCCCATGATCTCCGTGGTGGGGTACACAAACTGTGGTAAGGAGAAATTGTGGAGCTGACGTGTGTGACTTTCCCGTCTAAGGCAGGCTGCACGTATTTTAGGAGAATCCACTACGGACACTGACATTTAGTGAGGTCCAGCTGATAACTGGGAGGAACTGGAAGAATAACTTCCATCTTCTGGGAGTTTGGAGGGGCCAGAGGCCATTGCCACTCGGGTTTCAATGTTCATTCACTGACTGAGTACCTGACCCTGGACCGGGGTTTTAGTTTCCCGGGCTGCTCCAGCAAATACCAGGAAATGGTCAGGTTAACAACAGGAAACTATTAGTTCATGGTTTTGAGGCTGGCAATTTCCAAATCAGGGCATCACCAAGGTGATGCTTTCTCCCAAATATGGGTCTGGGGTCAGCTGCCGGCAACCCTTGGCCCTGGGCTCCTCTCCCACACGGCAAGGCACGTGGCGGCCTCCCCTGGCCCCTTCTCTCCCGGCTTCCATCGCATTTCAGCTTCCGGCTGCTCCCTCTGTGAGTGTCTCTGTCTCTCTCTCTGTCTGTCTCTGTCTCTCTCTGACTGAATTTCCTTCTGCTTATAAATCTCTCCAGTAGTAGCACTCAGCCC
Source organism: Choloepus didactylus (assembly GCF_015220235.1). NCBI lineage: Eukaryota > Metazoa > Chordata > Mammalia > Pilosa > Megalonychidae > Choloepus > Choloepus didactylus. The sequence continues at coordinate 12,559 of NC_051316.1, read as the reverse complement.
CGTCCTGATGGGGCTGGGCCACCCCTGCACTGAAGTTGCCTCGTCACAGGGTCCTCCCTGCAGGGGGTTCACGCCCACAGGAATGGATTCAGTTTAAAAACATGATTTTCTGGGGCACGTAGAGCTTCGAACCACCTCAGCTGGGTACATCTCTTTATGAATGCTTTCCAAACTCTGAGAAATAGGAACAATATTGAGTGCTTAACACTTAAAAATCTATTTAGAGTAGATATTTTCCTAGAAGAATGAAAGCATTTGGATTTTACATAGTAAAACTTCACCAGTATTAAGACATCTTAATGTGTATGTCAGGTCAGATGTTACACAGAAGACAGAAATTGTGGCTTATTTTATAGTTTCCTGGGGCTGCATAACAAAGTACCGCAAACTTGGTGGCTTGAGGCATCGGGAATTTATTCTCTCATGATCCTGGGGTCCAGAGTTAGAAATGAGGCTGTGGGCAGGGCTGCTCCCTGCAGGGCTCAGGGGCCCCTCCTGCCTCTCCCAGGGCCCCGGGCGTCCCTGGCTCGTGGCTGCGTCGCCCCAGCTCTGCCCCGTCTCACACAGGCTCCTCCTCTCTGTGTGTCTCGTCTTCGTAAGGACCCCAGTCCTTTAGGGTTTGGGCCCCTACTCCATGGTGACCTCATCCTACCTGCTGACGCCTGCACGACCCTATTTCCAAGTAGGGTCACCTCTGAGGTGCCACAGTACCCTTCCTGGGCCACGACTCAACCCCTCACAGCCACAGCCTTGAAAAGTCACAGGCGTCATCGATAAAACAAGCAGAACAGAGCCGCACCCGCTGCCCTCCTGGACCTTCGCGTGCTGACCCTTGCTGAACACCCATGGACCCAGGCCCGACCCACGTGACCCAGGCCCTCCCACGTGACCCAGGCCCTCCCACGTGACCCAGGTCCTCCCACGTGACCCAGGCCCTCCCACGTGACACAGGCCCTCCCCACGTGACCCTGGCCCTCCCACGTGACCCAGGCCCTCCCACGTGACACAGGCCCTCCCCACGTGACACACACCCTCCCCACATTACCCAGGCCCTCCCACGTGACCCAGGCCCTCCCCATGCCAGTAATCCCAGTGGGAGCCAAACCAGGCCCCTGCCCAGGTGGCCCCTGGTCCACGTCAGGAAAAGGGGCAGGTCGCTCCCCACCAGTCTGGAACAGAAGCCGAGGGAGCACTAAAGCTACATAGCAGATTACACGACGTGTTTGTACGTGCATGTGTGCATGTGTGTGTAGAAAGACTCCTAGGAAATCCACCCTGTTCTCCAGGACAGCTGACTTATGGGGTCACCCCCAGTCAGCTCAGCTCCTGGTTTCCAGCCTCCTGCTGAGGTTCCTAGCTGGTCCCTGAGTCCTCCCCAGGCCCAGCGTGTCTGCGGCAGAGCAGCCGCCTCCAGGGCTGATCCCCACCTCACGAAACAGCCGTCGCCTCCCCGCCAGCTTCACGTTCCTTGGGCTAGGGGTCAAGCCAGTGGCGATGGCATCACCCTCTGCCAGGACCCATGATGGGAGAGCTGTTTAATACCACGGTCGGTTAGGACCATGCGTCAGCGTCTCTGGTTAAGTGGGAGGGGACTTCCTCCACGGCCTGAGAGCCCCTGGGGTTCCCATCCAGTGCACGGACGTCAGCCTGAACCCCTGGGGTCCCCATCCAGTGCACAGACATCAGCGTGAGCCCTGGGGTCACCATCCAGTGCATGGACAGCAGCCTGAACCCCTGGGGTCCCCGTCCAGTGCACAGATGGCAGCCTGAACCCTGGAGTCCACCATCCACTGCACGGACGGCAGCCTGAGGCCAAGGGGTCCCAGGAGTGCAGAAACCTTATAAAGCACCTCATCTAGCCTGTCCCTTGTCAGAGGACCCCCTTGGGTGTTGCCCAAGGCCCCAGGGCTAGATGAGGGACATAGATGTAACCGAAGAAGTGTGAGTGCCACATGAAGATGGTGTGTCCTCCTATGACCCACTTTCCAGGAAAAACCACCCTAATCAAAGCACTGACCGGGGACGCCGCCATGCAGCCCCGGGACCAGCTGTTTGCCACGCTGGATGTCACTGCCCATGGGGGCTCGCTGCCCTCACGCCTGAGTGTGCTCTACATGGACACCATCGGCTTCCTCTCCCAGCTGCCGCACAGCCTGATCGGGTCCTTCTCCGCCACGCTCGAGGATGTGGCGTGCTCAGTAAGTGCACAGAGAGGCTGCGGGGGGCAGGGTGGGACCTGGAAAATCCTCCCTGCCTGCGTCAGCAGACCTGAGGGTCACAGGAGGTTACAGCAGACGGTGGGCTTCCTCACCTGGCCCCCAGCCCAGAACCCCGGGCTGCTGAGACCCTGCAGCTGGCTGTGACGGGAGCCTGTGCTCACCTTGAGTTCGGAGCAGGCGAGTGGATAGAAACACCGCCGGGTTGGCTTTGATTCCAGCTCCAGCCCTGGGGTTGGCGAAGCAGTGGACCATGCAGCACGTTTGTTTTCTCTTGAGGTGAAGGTCATGTACGGTACAGCTGGCCGTTTCACAGGGAGCAGTTCACTGGTTTGGGTACATTCACAGCGTTGGGCAGCCATCACCTCTGTCTGGTTCCGGAATCTTCCCACCGCCCGGACAGGAGACTCCAGCCCTCAGCTGGTCACCCCCTCCCACCCCCTGGCCCCAGCACACTGTGGTCGGCTCTGTCTCCAGGTATTCTCCTGTTGGGGACATTTCACGGAAAGGGAACCCTACAATACGTGGCCTTGGTTGTCCGGCGTCTCTCACACAACATGCCATCTTCAGGGTTCGTCCATGCTGTGGTGTGTCCCACGCTTCCTTTGTTTTTACAGCTGAGTAATTTCTCCACCGTATTTGTCCATCCTCTGTTGATGGGCACGTGGCCTGTTCCTCGTTTGGGGCTGTTGAGATAATGCTGCTGTGAACGGCAGTGCACAAGTTCCCGAGCTCCCGGTTTCGATTCTTTGGGGTAAATGCCCAGGAGAGGATGTCCCAGGTGGTGCAGTGATTCCATGTTTAATTCTTCGAGGAACCACCTGCTGCCTTCCACAGGGCTCCCCTGTTTTACATTCCCACCAGCAGCGCACAGGAGTTCCAGTCTCTCTGCATCCTCCCAACACTTGTTTTCTGTTGGTTTGTTGTTGCTTTTTAAATAACAGCCACTCTGGTGGGTTTGGGAGGTGGCATCTCATTGTGCTTTTGATTCACATTCCGTAATAGCTAATAACATTTAGCATCTTTTCACATGCTTATTGCCCATTGACTGTCTTCTCTGGAAAAATGTCTGTCCTTTGCCCATTTTTAAAATTGGGTTGTCTCCATTGTTGAGTTGTAGGAATTCTTTATATATTCTGGATATTAAACCTCTATTAGATACGTGGTTTCCAAATATCGTCTCCCATTCGTTAGGGTGTCTTTTCACTTTTCTCATGATGTTGTTTAATCACAAAAGTTTTTCATTTTAATGAAGTCCAGTTTATCTAATTTTTCCTGTTGTTGCTTATATTTTTGGTGTCATATCTAAGAATCCATTGCCTAATACAAGGTCTTGAAGATATTCCCGTGTTTTCATCAAGACTTCTGTGGTTTTAGCTCTTACGTTTAGGTCACTGATCCATTTTGAGTTAGTTTTTGCATATGGTGAGATGCATGGGGTCCAGTTTCATTCTTTTGCATGTGGACATCCCATCCTCGCAGCCCCATTTGTTGAAGAGACTGTCCTTTCCCCAGTGAGAGGACTCGGCCCCCTTGTTGAAAATCACCTAACCACAGATGTGAGGGTCTGTGCCTGAACCTCAGGTCTATGCTCGCGGTCTGTCTTTTTACCCTCACACCAGGTCTGCTTCTGGTCTGTCTGTCTACCCTTGCACCAGTTCCGTGCTGTTTTGATTCCTGTGGTTTTGTAGTAAATTTTGAAGTTGGAACGTGAGCCCTCCAGCCTTGCTCTTCCTTTTGAGGGTTGTTATGGCTCTTCTGGCCCTTGCAACTCCACGTGAACTGAGGATCAGCTTTTCCATTTCTGCAGGAAGGCTGCTAGGGTCTCGGTTGGGATTCTGCCTTGGGTGGTGTTGACGTCCTCACGATATTAAGTCTTCTTATCCGTGAGCCTCCGTGTGCCTTTCTGGGAAGCAGTGGCTGCATCATTTGAAGTTCCCACCAGCCACGCGCCGGGTTCCGATGTCCCACATCCTCGCCACCCTGTCTCGTTGCCCTTCTGTCAGTTAAGCCTCGGGGGTCACGCGGCTTGCTCATGTCCTGCAGGATCTGATCATCCACGTGAGGGATGTGAGCCACCCCGAGACCGAGCTGCAGAAGGCCAGTGTGCTGTCCACTCTGCACAGCCTGCGCCTGCCCGCCCCGCTGCTCGACTCCATCATCGAGGTCCACAACAAGGTGGACCTGGTGCCGGGGTGAGTCCCCACCCTGCAGCTGCCCTCACACCTGCCCCACACCTGCCCACCCCACACCTGTCCCCATACCTGCCCCTTACCTGCCTGCCCCACACCTGTCTCCCCACACCTGTCCCCATACCTGCCCCTTACCTGCCTGCCTGACACCTGTCTCCCCACACCTGTTCCCACACCTGCCCCCCCACACCTTCCCACCCCTGCACCTGCCCCCACACCCCCTGAACTTACCTGACTCAGTCTCTCTCCTTAATGGAAACTTGTCCATCCTCACTCCTACATTTGCAGATTGAGCCCCAGGCATTAGAGTGGCTTCCCCTTGGCTGTTTCCTGCATCTTAGTTATCTGGGTAGGGGCCTGAGTAGGCAAAGCAGTCACGTGGCCAGGCAGGTGGAGCCAGTAAGAGGTCCAGGCTGTCTGTGCCCCTGGGACGTGGCACCTCCCCTTGGAGGCCCCAGCTGATACTCGGAGCTGAGCACAGTGTGTTGGCTCCCTCTCCCCACACAGGTACAGCCCGCCAGAGCCCAAGGTGCTGGCCGTCTCTGCCCTCCTCGGGCATGGGCTGGAGCAGCTGAAGGCGGAGCTTGAAGATGCTGTTTTGAGAGTGACGGGGAGGCAGGTTCTCACCCTCAGGGTCAGGCTGGCCGGAGCACAGCTGAGGTGAGTGGACCGCAGGCCCAGGGGGACGATGGTGGGGACAGTGGTTTGGTGTGGGGCAAGGGGGTTGGCAGGTGGGCGACAGCGGGGTTTGCTTGGCAGGGTCAGTGGGTGGGGGTGCAGGGTTGGCGGGTGGGGGCGCAGAGTCATGGGTGACGGGTGCATTGTCGGCGGGTGGGTGGGGGTGCCTGGTCTTGGGTGAGGGGTGCCGGGTCGTGGGTGAGGGGTGCAGGGTCAGCGGGTGGGGGTGCAGGCCGGCAGGTGGGGATGCAGAGTCGTGGGTGATGGGTGCGTTGTCGGCGGGTGGGTGGGGGTGCCAGGTCATGGGTGAGGTTGCAGGTCAGCAGGTGGGGGTGCAGAATCATAGGTGAGAGGTGTAGGGTCAGCGGGTGGGGGTACAGGGTGGGTGAGTGGGGGTGTCGAGTTGTGGGTGAGGGGTGAGGGGTGCAGGGTCGGAGGGTGGAGGTGCAGAGTTGGTGGGGGAGTGGTGTGTACCTTTGTGGGCAGTGTGAGGTTTGCTTGGTGGGCTCCACAGCTGGACAATGGTGGGGTTCACTGTGCAGGCCGTGGGTCCCCCTGAAGCAGCCTTCTGAGTGGGCCGACAGCAGGGTCCCCCCAAAGCGGCCTTCTGAGTGGGCCGGCAGCAGGGTCCCCCCAAAGCGGCCTTCTGAGTGGGCCGGCAGCAGGGTCCCCCGAAGCGGCCTTCTGAGTGGGCCGACAGCGGTGGGTGGCTGTGCAACCTGTGGGAGTGTGGAGGACGCAGCGTCCAGTGCTGTTTCTGGAAGGGCTGCTGTACTCTGCCCACCTGGTCATTGCTCACATCCCCTGCAGATGTCAGCTGCTGATCTCTGCTTATTTACGTTCGGGGGTGGCACTCACACTTCCCCACCCTGGAAAAAGAGAACGTTCTTACCAGTGGTTTGGGCAAATGCTCGTTCAGTCGATATTTATCACACTGTCTCATGTCCTGATCAGCGGGAACGGCTGCCTGCTCCTGTAACTGGTGCGTGTGGAACGTGCCTTTTTGTTCACAGCTGGCTGTACCAGGAGGCGACTGTGCAGGATGTGGCCGTGGTTCCTGAGGACGGCACGGCCCACGTGAAGGTCATCATCAGCAATGCCGCTTTCGGCAGGTTCCGGAAGCTCTTTCCAGGATGAGGAGGTGCCCGTGGCCTCGTGTTGCTCTGGCCTTTTCCGGGAAGCCGGCCCCACTCTGCTGGGCATCTGTGCTGTGAGCTGCCCAGTGAGCCCCCTGCTGCACTGTGTCCCTCACACCCACCAGCCGTGCCAGCCCTCGGTGATCCCAGACAGAGGTTGGGCCGTGTGAATTGAGCTTATCCCCAGGGTGTTTGGGTTACAAGCCAGTAAATGCCGTCTCGTTTGTTCTTAACTTGTGAACCAGTTTTCCTAGCTTTGGGAGTTTCTGGCCTTCAATTGTGTAAACCACAGATGGCCTTTCCCCTGTGCATGGGTCTCACAAGCAACACAAACGGCCATGCTTTGCTTTTCTCCTTGGTAGCACTGGGGAGAAAATTAAAATAAGGGGCAAGCTAGCCTGGAAGTCTCCACAGAGCTGGACGCAGAAGGAAAGTTCCAAAAATAAGCAGCAAGCCAGACTGCACTGCACACACAGAAGGCAAGCGCATCCTCTCACACAGCCAGGCTCGGGAACCCGTTGCAGTCAAGCTCCTTTATCCACAGGAAAAGCAAAACTGATGTCTTTCCTGGAGCAGAACTCCCACCAGGAGGGAGAGGAGGCTGTCCTCAGGCTAGCACTGCACAGACCCTCAGGGCACCTCATCTAACCTCCCCCCACCCACCTGGGTGCAAACCCGACTGGAGGCTTTCACTTCTAGAGACACACAGGCCTCTCACAGAGACTCCGGGGCGCCCACCATTGCAGGTTTCCCAAGGGAAATACTTAACAGTATGGAAAGGGGACGTTTTCCCGTTTGACCCCAGGGGAAAATGTTAATAGAATGTTTTTGACTTGCTGAGATTTCATTTACTCATGGTGGTTAGCTGTTTGTGAGATGTCCCAGAATTTCAGTGTTCAGGGATAATTGAGGGGGGCGGGGGGGGGGAGCTCTCTCCCTCTCCTCCTGAACATTAGAATGCAGTGTGTGAACTTGCCAGAAGCCGGTCTCTCTCCTCCCGTTTGTAGACAGGCAGCCCAGTGCCGAGGGACAGGCCCCCGGCCCTACCCCTTGCTGGAAATCCGGCGCCAGAGCTGCCGTCCTGTGGAAACCACCTGGGGAAGGTGCGGTCTGCGGGATAACAGCCCCAGAACCTGTGCATCTGACCCGGCACGGCCAGGGCCTTTGCAGGTGGGAGGGACATCGCAGGTCCTTCGAGAGGAGGAGGGAGCGGAGCCCGCAGAGCGAAGCGAGGAAGAGGCCACAAGCCCAATGCAGGGCCTGGAGAAGCCGGGAGGGCGCGGGCGCCAGTGTCCCGTGGGCCCAGAGGAGCTCGGCCAGCCGCCCACCTGGATTTTTCGCTTCACCTCCAGCACCCGAGGGAATGGATGTGCTGTTGGAAGCCGCAGTTTGTGCTGCTTGGTTGCAGCAGTCCCGGGAGACGCGTACACCGGGGGAGGAGGGGGGTTCGGGGGCTCCCTGCTTGGGCAGGACGCCTTCCCCGGCAGCCCCACAGCTGCCCTGGAGGAGTGGGCTGCGGAGAGGAGGAGCCGCCCCGGGGACCCGCAGGCTGCGTGTGGAGCTCGGCGTGACCAAGACAGACTGTCGGGGAGGGGGCTGACTCCACTCCCCCCACCCACTCTCCCCACGCGGTCCTCAGCGCCTTGTCACTTGTAGCTGGGGCTGCAGGGAAAATACCCCAGATGCAGGAAAAACGGGGCAAAAGGTAGAGACGAGCTGTTGTAAATATCCACCTCGAGCGACACACCCCACCCCGCTCCCCGCCCACCGGGTCCCCTCACCGCCTGGCATCTTCCCTGCGACCCGACCCGGCTTTGCAAACCTGCCCCGGCCTGACCCAGCTGCGCCCGGCCCCGCTCCCCGCAAGGAGGCCCTTGAAGGAGGCCCTGCCTGTCTCGGGGTCCGCGGGCTCCGGCAGACACTCGCAGCCTCCGCGGGTCGCGGGGAGGGAGGGTGGAGGCCGGGGTGGGGGTTAGAGGGACAGAGCCGAGGACCGGGGGCGGGTGGGAGGGGGTCGGACGGCCCAGGCTTCGGCGTCCCCGCGGCAGCGCGGCCCACCTGCCCCTCCGGGACAAGGCCCCCTGGGGGTCTGCGGCTTCCGCGAGCCGATGGCCGACCCTCGTTACAAGCCCGTCCTGCCCAGGACGACGCGCCCCGGGGTTAGGAGACCCCCGGGCCTGGGGACGGTACGGGGAGGGGGAGGGGGAGGGCGGGGCCTGCGGCCTGCCCCGCCCCCGCCCCTCCACCCCACCCCCGGAGTGGGGGCCACCCCTCCACCCCCTCCTCCGGGCCCGCCCCCCTCTGCTGACCCAGCACGTTCCGGGGACTTCGCCGCCCCCTCCCGGCCCTGCGGGGATTCTGTCAGGACAGACAGCGCCTGTCTGTCCTCTGGGAGCGGCTGCCTCCTCCCCGGGCCTGCCCCCCACCCCCCGAGTCCTCCCTGTACCCCGGGGGAAGGGCTGTGGGGTCTCCTGGTTGTCCTCCCGGGTTCCCCTCCCGGCTCCCAGCAGCCTGGAGCCCACTCACAGAGGGCGCGAGCGAGGGCGGCCCAGCTCGGCCCCGTTGGTGCCTCTGCGGAAACGCTGGGGCTGGGTGGGGAGCGGGGTGGGGGGCATCCCTGAGAGGACCCGTTTCGGGAGGCGCCGGGGGTCCCGGGAGGTGGCCGAGTGCCCTCGGCTCCTGGTCCCTTTTCACAGACCAGCTTCTCCCCTCCCAGTTCCAGGGGTGCCCGGAGGAGCCCCGAGCCGTGAGGAGGGGTCCGGGCCGGGCAGAGCCCACGGGGCCTCCCTCACTGTGATGGGGAAGAGCAAAGACCCTTTGGGAGGAGCCCAGGTACAGGAGCTGCTCTGGACAGGACCAGGGGGGCTCGGCCTCCTCTACCCGGGGCTGGGTGCCGGAAAGAGAACTAGAGGTAGACAGAGTGTCCACGGCTGGGAGCATTCAGGGGAGTGGGGAGGTGGTCCTGGAGGTGGCTCTGCAGAAATGCACGCCTGGAACCCACAGGCCAGAGCTCAGTGCACTACCCAGCCCACGGGATGCTGGGAGCACCCCGCAAACCCACCAGCCACAGACAGCCCCTCTAATCTCCCTGAAGAGCCCTCCCTGGCGATGCCGAGAGGGCGCAGCTGGGGGAGCTCACGGAACCTCTGCACCCAGAATCGCAAGTCCAAGACCCCGATCAGCACCTGGCCGCCATCCCGCTTGTTATTCCTCCGTTGACCCTGTGTGGTGGACCATGAAGTCATTCCCTGGGGAAAGATGTTGTCTGATCAGACATGTTCCTACAAATACAAAAGTCCCCCAAAATTCATCTTTAAAATTAAACACAGAACCTTTGCTTAATGTCCCCAGAAAGAGCTTAAAATACTAAAATTCAAAATTTGATCCATTCCCTGAGTTTATGTAAATAAAACACTAAAAACTGTTGGAGACCTGCCTAAAGTACTAGATCACCAGTTTCTAAAGTCCTCCCCAAATTAGGGTGAGGGCTGCCAGTAGTGTGTTGCAACAAAAATTCATGCCCATTTTGGGCTTTAATTGCTTTTAATTGTTCTGCAGAATTAAATGGTTCCTGTTGTCCCAGATCCAAGGTAACCATGACCCAGGTTTAGAGGGAAATACTGGTCCTTATGTTGTGACTCATTATTAACCGTGTACCTCATCTGCAGCTTGATCTCCCTGAGCATCAGGCTCTGCTCCTCAGGAAGCCTGATCAGGAAAGCTGCAGGCCTGAGGCAGCCCTTGGAAACCCACTGGTTCTCACTGATCCTGGCAACCGGATACTCAAAGCAGAAGCAGATCCCAAGGAGAACGCATTCCAACTGGTCTAAACAGTCATTTCTGATGCAATCTTGGAAATCCTAATGCTAAGGGGGGTGCCCAGGACGGCAGGAGAAGTAAGAGCTGTGCTCAAACTCGTTACTGGGCCAGGAGCCAAACCCTCCCGCTCTGTAAGCCACCTGCTGAAATGAGGAGCTCCTGGATTTGTGGGGGTTTGAAATCTGGCCCCCGGGTGTTGGAAGGCAGAGCAAGGGCTTGCTGGAAAGATGGCAGGTCCGGCCCAAGGGCTGGAGGCAAAAGAAACACCTATGGAGGCCTGGGAGAAAGGGGAGAAGGACAGGTGGGGACAAAGAGGGCTAAAGGGTGAGCATGAGGGCAAGTAGGACCGGCGGTTGGCAGCAGAGGCAGGGAAGAGGGCAGCTGTCACCCAGTCACGTTGGGTGCAGAGGGCTGCAGAGGGCTGGAGAGGGGTAGGGGCTGGCCCTTCTGTGAAGCAGAGTCACAGCTGGGCCTCGTGGGCAGTGGGAAAGGAGGAGGGTCATGGTCCTTCCTGGAAGCGGCACACGAGAGAGAAGGTGTGAGCAGGACACGAGGGTCAGGGAGGAGGATGCTGTGCAGTGGTAAGGTGTGCAAGGTGTGCTGTGTAAGGTGACAGCCCTCCATACCTGTGTCACACCTGCTCATACCTGTTCCACTGACACCTGCATGGAGAAGGCACCATGGAGGCCTCTGGGAAGTGGGAGGGCAGCGTGTCTCCAACACTATTCTATCTCTGCTGCTCATTTTCATCTTTGAAATAAACTCCTGCCCCCCTCCATTAAATTCATCCCTCTGAACCGTCAGAAAAGACAAAGCAAAACCAGCAGCCCCAGGAGAGCTGCAGTGCCAGGGCAAAGAGAACAGTCTGTGCTTTCCGTGAGAATTAAAGATTGGTTACTTCTCCTTTGTTTCTCATGCTTTTCTCAGCAGGTTCACACACCCTCAGTCCTATCCAAGCCACATGGTAATTTTGAGCTCGTCAAGCCCATGGAAGCTCCATCCCGCTGTTCTCAAAGGTGAGAGGACCAGGAGCTCCTCTCTTTGCCAGAGAGGTGGGCTGGAACCTGGAGGTGTGAAGCCCCCACTCACGGGTAAGCCTTCCTCTAAGATGCTACAGTGGAATCACGTTTTCTCAGCTGCATATATTGTAATCCATCCCGGGAGAGAAAGTGAAGAACGAGGATCGGCCCAGCTCCAGGGGACACGCAGGTCAGGGAAGACTGAGGAGGCCAGAGGAGGCCGAGCAGACCTGCTCCAGATCCCACGGGTGCCTGTGCTGGGAGCACGCGGCTGGAGTGTCCATGCTTACTGGGCTAGGATCCTTTCCACAGCCTCAGGAGTTGACTGAAGGCGACTGTCCACAGCAGAGCAGCTTGTCGTTGAGCCTGATGACGTCGCCCACGAAGCTGTCGGCGAGGACGAAATCTGCGGCGATGATGTTTGTGCAGCCCCTTACGGGCCCCAGGTGCTGCTAGCGGACCCAGGAGATCAGGTGCGGCAGGTTGAACAGCGTCAGCTTCTGCAGGGACGCGGCCGGGTGAAACAAGACATACTCCAGGCTCTCCGTGAGGTTGATGCCCGCGATGAACAGCCCGTCGGAAAACAGAGTGGGCATCATAGGGCGGCCCTTCTCTGCCACGAAGCGACTGCCCACCTGCTCTGAGCTTTAGAGCTTCCTGGGAGGAGAAGGGTCAGGGGTCAGGGGTGAGGGGGTCGGGGTGAGGGGGTCGGGGTGAGGGGTTAGGGTACGGGTTAGGGTACGGGTTAGGGTACGGGTTAGGGTTAGGGTACGGGTTAGGGTACGGGTTAGGGTACGGGTACGGGTACGGGTACGGGTACGGGTACGGGTACGGGTACGGGTACGGGTACGGGTACGGGTTAGGGTACGGGTACGGGTACGGGTTAGGGTACGGGTTAGGGTACGGGTTAGGGTACGGGTTAGGGTACGGGTTAGGGTACGGGTTAGGGTTAGGGTACGGGTTAGGGTTAGGGTACGGGTTAGGGTACGGGTTAGGGTTAGGGTACGGGTTAGGGTACGGGTTAGGGTACGGGTTAGGGTACGGGTACGGGTTAGGGTACGGGTTAGGGTACGGGTTAGGGTACGGGTTAGGGTTAGGGTTAGGGTTAGGGTTAGGGTTAGGGTTAGGGTTAGGGTTAGGGTACGGGTTAGGGTACGGGTACGGGTTAGGGTACGGGTTAGGGTACGGGTACGGGTTAGGGTACGGGTACGGGTTAGGGTACGGGTTAGGGTACGGGTTAGGGTACGGGTTAGGGTACGGGTTAGGGTACGGGTTAGGGTACGGGTTAGGGTACGGGTACGGGTTAGGGTACGGGTTAGGGTACGGGTTAGGGTTAGGGTTAGGGTTAGGGTACGGGTTAGGGTACGGGTTAGGGTACGGGTTAGGGTTAGGGTACGGGTTAGGGTACGGGTTAGGGTACGGGTTAGGGTTAGGGGTTAGGGTACGGGTTAGGGTACGGGTTAGGGTTAGGGTTAGGGTTAGGGTTAGGGGTTAGGGTA